>NW_006208857.1:1432985-1459196 GCF_000334495.1 Tupaia belangeri chinensis
GAGCCCCAGGGCCTTCACCCCGCGTGTGTAATACTCCTGTCGCTGTCCCCTACCTCAGCGGAACACAGGACGTGACGTGAACAGTATTAGGAGCCCCAGGGCCTTCACCCCGCGTGTGTAATACTCCTGTCGCTGTCCCCTACCTCAGCGGAACACAGGACGTGACGTGAACAGTATTAGGAGCCCCAGGGCCTTCACCCCGCGTGTGTAATACTCCTGTCGCTGTCCCCTACCTCAGCGGAACACAGGACGTGACGTGAACAGTATTAGGAGCCCCAGGGCCTTCACCCCGCGTGTGTAATACTCCTGTCGCTGTCCCCTACCTCAGCGGAACACAGGACGTGACGTGAACAGTATTAGGAGCCCCAGGGCCTTCACCCCGCGTGTGTAATACTCCTGTCGCTGTCCCCTACCTCAGCGGAACACAGGACGTGACGTGAACAGTATTAGGAGCCCCAGGGCCTTCACCCCGCGTGTGTAATACTCCTGTCGCTGTCCCCTACCTCAGCGGAACACAGGACGGGACGTGAACAGTATTAGGAGCCCCAGGGCCTTCACCCCGCGTGTGTAATACTCCTGTCGCTGTCCCCTACCTCAGCGGAACACAGGACGTGACGTGAACAGTATTAGGAGCCCCAGGGGTTTTGGAAGGAAGGTGCCGACCCATCATTTGTGTCCCCACTCTCTCGTCAGCGGGTGATCCCCGTTAATTGTCAGGGGACGTGATGACTCAATGAACGAATGGTCCCTGCCTTCTGGTGGCTGAGTGGGGCGGGTGCGGTGGGTGCACAAGGGAAGGGGCGGGCAAGGGAGCGATGCGGTCTATCAGGGAGAAGACCAGAGCAGGGGCAGTGATGGAGCGTGGCAGTCGGGGTGCTGCTAGGGGAGTGGTGTGGAGGGGCAGAGGCTGCTCTTTAAAGTCTTGAGGTTCAACGGCTTTCTCTTCCCATGCCGGCTCTAACTGTTTCAGGAATGGTTCTGTCGGGTCTCAGTAAGGCTTCATTTTAGCCCCCAAACTCCCAATCCAGGGAGTTTCTGCCGTGCATACTGATTCAGGGAATGGGCAAGGCTGCCAGCCCAGTCTATGCAGGGACCCCGGTTCAGGGTGGAGCCCCCTGGAGTTGCGTGGCACCGTCCCAGGGAATGGACACTCTGCGTCCCTCGAATTGATCCACGGCCCCTAGGATTCTCTCCTGCCTTCACTCACCACCTCTTTGATCTTCCTACCTTCAGGCAAACGGAGCCTGTCCTGTCGGCCCCCCATGGTCAAGCTGGTGTGTCCTGCTGATGACCCGCGGGCGGAAGGGCTCGAGTGTGCCAAGACGTGCCAGAACTACGACCTGGAGTGCATGAGCATGGGCTGTGTCTCCGGCTGCCTCTGTCCCCCGGGCATGGTGAGCCACCAGCTGCAAGGGGCGGCGCCGTCCCGCCTACCTCCTGCAGGCAGGGATGAGTGGGTGCGAGGAGGGTGCAGTGCAGCCAGAGAGGGGAAGAGGTGGGCGAGACAGGGCGGGTTGGCATGAGTGGGAGAGGCAGGGAGGGAGCTGGTAGGAAATGTCTGGTCCTGCTAGGATCTGACAAAGAGAACTTAGCTCACAGGGGAGCCCTGGGGGCAAGGAAAGCATGACCAGAAAATAATTACAAGTAAAAATGCATTTCCATGAGAACTTTCCCAAAGGCTGCATTCCGCACTGTGAGGATGGAAGCGTGCACGTGTGTTTGCGGGTGATTCACATGAATGTGTGTTACTTCCTATCCCAAGAGGAGACACGGCTGTCCCTCCATGCCATTAGTGGGCTCCAGGCCGCCTAGTCCCTCAGCCTTCTGTAAGGTGAGGCTTGAGGTCTTGGTCAGCTCTCGCCTTCCCTGATCGTGGGGCTGGGGCTGTGGACAGGCACTGAGGCCGTGCAGGGTGCGCCCGGGCCCTGGGACCCTTCTGGAGCTGCTGCTGGGGCTGATGGTCCAAGCGGCCGAGCCTTCTCGTCTCCCTCCCACCTCTAATCTCAGGCCCGTTACCACTCCATGTTATCGTTGCCCTGAAGGGTACAACTTCTGGATGTTTCTCTTTGGCATGCATCCTGTCTTCTTGCTTTCTTTGATTCTAATTCCCTAGACCCAGAGTGTTGAGGGTTGGGGCAGAGGCTGGCTCTCGTGTCTGTGAGAGGAGTTCGCGATGCCCAGGGCTCCGCTTGAGGGGCAGTGTCCTGGACCACGGGGGCTGCAGATAGCCCCTAGGGGGACCCGGACTCAGCCACAGTGTCCCCCAGGAAGGGCTGGGGTTGCAGTGCGTGCAGGCCAGTCGTTCCGTCTCCTCCCTCCAGTCCCTCCTTCCCGCTACCACAGAGGCTGAATCATTAATTCTCCCTGGGTATCCCCTCTGTCTTGTATCTTAGCCTCTGAGGATTTTTGCAGCGTCTTGCCTTTTTTTTTTTTTTTTTTTTTGAGTTTATCCCTCTCTTCTTTCTCTCTTTCTCTCTTTCTTCCTTCCTTTCGAGAGAAAGACCTTGCAGACTTGTGATAGGTTCTGACCCCGTGGCCACCCGCGGCCTCAGTCGGCCCTGAGTCACAGGTATACAAGTCTAAGGAAGTCTCAGGACACGGACCCGGAGCCTGCGCATGCGGCCAGCCTTCCCGATCCCTGCTCTGCCACTGTCCCACTGTCTGGGCGGGGACTGCGCTTGCTCACAGGAGCTGCAGATCGGCCAGGGAGCATCCTGGGCAGGAGTCATTTGGTGCCGTGGTAGAAGGTGGATATCCACGGAGGATCTTTGAGGAGGGAGACTCAGAGCAGGGAGGGACAAGAGTCAGGGCAGGGCAGACTTGTTGCCTTTTTTTTTTTTTTTTTTTTAAAAAATTATTTAATTAAGAGAGAGAGAAAGTGAGAAAGCAAGCCGCCAGGCTCAGGACTTGAACTGCAGTCGGCCATGTGGGAGTCCAGCAGCTTAACCACCACGCCACCTGCTGGCCCCCCTTTGTTGCTCTTTCTACCTGCAGGATTTTTACTTTGAGTGTCTCAGAGTTTAGGGGAGGCATGGATGGTTGTTCCTTCATGATTCCTGGAGGAGAAATTCCCTGACGTCAGAGAAGGGGGACATCACTCCGGGATGTCACCTCAGGGACTCTCTTAAGTAACGTTGGTCATGACGTAAACAATACAGATGGCTTTGCACATTAATAACCAGCACGTCACATCACGGTCCTGACCCCACGTAGAGAGCGAGACCGTGAGCACAGGGCCTCGCTCGGCACTCCCGCACCCCCGGCACACAGTGGGCGGGAGCATCCACACACCCCCAGAACCGGGTGACGCACCTGAACCACAGGGGTGCAGACTCCACGCTCAGACTGTGAGAGGTCGGGCTGTTTTCACAACGGCTTCACTGCGGTGCCGACTAACGTGCAAACTGTCGAGGCTGGACTCAGGAGAGCAGAGAGTCCGTGTAATTTATGAAGTGTGTGCAGCGTGCTGGCTGCAGCACGGGACACGTGTTCCTGGCCACTGCCCAAAGGAAATGGAGCTGGAAACGCCCTGTTTGGGGGTGCAGACGTTGTATACGGGGTGCTCCGCTGTGCTGCCAGTCCTGAGTGAGGTGACAGGGTTGTGGCACGTGACCAAGGGTTTGGAGCAAGGGGCCCTGGATTCTGCATCCTGAGGACTCGGGAGAGGAGAGCGGTCTTGTCCCAGGAGCGGGTCTCCTGAGAGCAGAAAGCGCCAGGTAGATGCTGCACGCCCTTGCACAGCCGTCCCCTCCTAGTCTGAAGCTGAGTCACTTCGTCTGCAGCAGACACACAGTTAGTTCTGTTTTGCCTCAGCACACATCGGCCGTGGGCCCTAACGAAACATACGTGAGAGTGCTTGTAAACCAGCCCGGTTCCAGCCACGGTGGGCCAGAATTCACCATGCTCCGCCGGCCGTAACCACGGGGTGGCCCAGGTTGGATTTCCGGGTCAGCCTAAAGGAGGGTGAGGTGGCTTGTCTCCGTAATCCCAGCGACCTGGGGAGGTTGAGGCAGGAAGACTGTGAGTTCGAGGGTGGCAGAGTAAGACCGCGTCTGAGAAAGCAGCGAGGGTGGTGGCATGCATCTGTGGTCTCAGCGGGGAGGCTGAGGCAAGAGGTTCGTGACAGCAAGACCCTGTCAAAAACCAAACCAAATCCAAATGACAACCCAGAAAGTTCTATGGAATTCTAGAATAACATGAGCTGTTGTTTTCATAAATAACGAAAGCTCAGCTCCAAGGGCCACACTGAGCAGCTCCTGTCCATAGGAGAGATCCAGGGAGGACTCTCTTTCTTAAATTTCAAGCCGTTGTGAACCAGTGCTTTTGTAAATGCAATAAAGATGAATTACTAAAGAATACCCAACGAAACAAAAACCTGTGACAAAATATGACTGCCCTCCATTTTTTGTTAAGCACGAGACTGTCACACTGAGGTTTCCTAAAACCCGGCTCCCAGTCTCTGCACGTTCATCATTGCAGAGCAGCACTGGCCCGGGGACACGTTGGCAGCGCTCTCTCAGCTGAAGGTCGCATCTCCCGTGGCGGTGGCTCTCGGTGTCCTGCCCTGCAGGAGCGCCCGGTTTAAAGTGGAGGAGGAAGCCCTCTGATTTGGCCCAGGCATGGCACCTGGTGAGTGCAGAGCTTTTCTGGTCCACCCCACGGGCTGCAGACTGCCTGCTCCTGCCCTGGTGCACAGGTCTCCTTGCACAGCAACCAGGGGGCCGCATGCTTGGATTAGTAGTCTACACCGTGGTAAATGGTTCGTGTAGAAAAAGCACTGTATCAGAATCTCAAACTCGGTTCCAGTCCTGGTTCCTGACATTTTCTTAACACAGTGGCAAGTCACTTAAAGTCTTCGATTGTGGTGCGGCCATCCCCCCTCGGGGGTGATTTCTCATCCCCCCCCCCTTTTTTTTTAAAAAAAAATTATTTTGTTTAACTTTATTTATTTATTTATTTATTTATTTTAAAATTTGACCCAAGAGGGGAAGAGAAAGAGAGAGAGAAAGGGAGGGAGGGAGGGAGAAGTGAGAAAGCAAACTATCAGGTCTGGGAATTGAACCGCAGTCGGCCATGTGGGAGTCTAGTGCCCTTAACCACCATGCCACCTGCCAGCCCCTCATTTTCCCTTTTTCTCTGTCTCTCTCCTGCTAGCGCTGTGCCCTATAGCAACAAGCAACGAACAGAATCTTCAAGTCTTAAATTTCTTACCCGAACAGCTGCATTGGAAGCGTTGGGAGGACGGGAAATGACAGTGGCAGGTGTATGGGGTCCTTAGTATTGTTGGTTTAACGATCATAATTACCACAGTCTAGTGGAGAAAACCAAGAACCATACTGTGAACAGAGGCACTAGGTGAGTAAGTCGGCACTCACTAGAACCTTTCAGTACCTGTGTTCCCACGCGGAGACCCACTGGGTCAATAAAATGCGGGGCTTGCACTGCAAGATTCTCTTTTTCTTTAGTTCCAAGTTCCTGAGGACTTTTGCCTGCAGCACTCACTCCTGTGTTAGAATATTACCTGCATCCACCACTAGGTGGCAGAAAAGCACAGCCCACTTTCCTACTCACCGGTCCCAGCCAGAGCCTGGCTTCCCAGGAGCCTCCTTGCCTGGCGGTGCTAGCAGGAGCCCTTCTGCCACACAGGAGGAGACCCAGGAAGGACAGGGAATGGAACCGGCTCCAGGCCACATAGTTATGTAGTGGAGATTCTGGGCTCCTGACAGCAGACCAGGGCTTCCTCAGACCTCTGGGTCTCCCTCTGGGAGGCCTGGCCACAGACACTCCTGTAGTTAAGCCTCTCTGAGCCACGTGGAACCACTGCATGGAGATGCCAAGTCATCCTTGAAACCTAGCGCCTATATTTTCCAAACTGCTGCCCAGCTTGGTGGGTACTGGGAGACGGCCACCGAGCGCGTGCTCATGTCTCCGGCCCTTGGACGTCCAGTTTTCTCACTGGCCTAGCTGAAGGTAGGACGACTTTGGCACTGCTTTGCAAAGTCTAGAGCTGGGCCGCCGAGAGTGTGTTTCACAGGCACTGCACATCCTCCGGATGAAATTTTAAAGAGTCCACAAAGGTCAGCTGATGGTGTGGTAGTTAAGGGGGCTGTACTATGCCCTTTGAGTCCTGGACCTGATAGCTTGAAAATATGCTGTGGGTGTGAGCGTGCATGCCCGAAATCCTGAGAGACTGGAGGAGGAAGGACTGTGGCATGACCATCCCTCTGGGTGGCGCTCTCTCACTCTCACCCCCACAAGTACACACCCCCTCTAGCGAATTAAAATAAAAGCCCGCAAAACCCCTCCTGTCTCAGAGTAACCACTAGGCAGCCCATAATTTGTCACCTAGTCAGGCTTACTGAAGTATAATAATCATAAATTCATTTTGGTTAACAAGCGAGATCTTAAAAGCAGTTCACAACCTCGTAAATCCTCCCAGGAAGAGCCGTCCACACCTCGGCCTGAGTGATTTGATTGGCTTGCTTTCCTCCTAGCTGGGATCAGCTGCATGGAGCCGGAAGAGTGGATGCACTCAGGGTGGGAGAAGCACCAAGGGGAGGTTGAAAGGCAAAATAACTTTAAAGAGTGGCCAGTGTGGTGTTCATGTGCTGGCTGGGGAAGGGGAAGAATGGGGCTTTTTCAGAGAAGACCAATGTTTTGCCGTCTCATGCTTTTCTTAGAGTTGGCCAAGACCTAGTACCATGTTCATTTTCACTCCAGGTGCCACAAACTCGTGAGCAATAATGACAAGCATTTCTGCCATGTTTTTGTCTGAATCCTTCGAAGGACATTTATAAACTGCATCTTAGTATACTTTTGGGAGATGGTTTTTTCCCCAGAAGTTTCTTAATTTTTAATTTATATAGTAACTTAAAATTTTTTATTGTCTTTAGATATGTATTGTAATTTATGCTTTACATAAAATCATTGCACATTTTTGTAGGGTACAGAATAGTCTTTAAAAACATGTATAGGGTGTGTAATAAACAAATTGAGGCTATAAACATATTCACCACCTTCAACATCAACATTCAACATTATATTACGTTGTGAACATTCGAAACCCACTGCAGTGGTTATTCTGCAAGTACATACTGAAATGTCTGTAATGTTCTTGACAGTGAGGCATGGTTCTAAAGAAAAACATATTGATTAAAAATCTGGCAACAGGGACCAGCAGTTGGCGTAAGGGCTATGTTGCTGGATTTCCATGTAGTTGACCGGTTCGAGTCTGGACTTGGTGGCTTAAATTCACGTGCATGCCCAAGATCCCAGGAAGAGAATGGAGGAGAAGAGATTGCGTTGTGGCCACCCCCCACCCCGGGAGGGTGATTTCTCGCTTTCTGTCTCTTTGTCTCTCTCTTTCTGGCGAGCACACGTGCCCTATAGCAAAAACCTCATGTATAGGGTGTGTAATAAACAAATTGAGGCTATAAACATATTCACCACCTTCAACATCAACATTCAACATTATATTACGTTGTGAACATTCGAAACCCACTGCAGTGGTTATTCTGCAAGTACATACTGAAATGTCTGTAATGTTCTTGACAGTGAGGCATGGTTCTAAAGAAAAACATATTGATTAAAAATCTGGCAACAGGGACCAGCAGTTGGCGTAAGGGCTATGTTGCTGGATTTCCATGTAGTTGACCGGTTCGAGTCTGGACTTGGTGGCTTAAATTCACGTGCATGCCCAAGATCCCAGGAAGAGAATGGAGGAGAAGAGATTGCGTTGTGGCCACCCCCCACCCCGGGAGGGTGATTTCTCGCTTTCTGTCTCTTTGTCTCTCTCTTTCTGGCGAGCACACGTGCCCTATAGCAAAAACCTCAAAAACCTCTCAAAAAAAAAATCTGGCAACAATCTTATAAATTAACAATGATAATCTTAACATAGCCAATGAAGGTAAAATTTGTAATTTTTATGGGAAGACTGTGGGAGATAGTTTATAACCTGAAAAAAATCTGTGAGTATTAATCATTGGTCCAGTTAGAGATAGGTAAAACTGCATATTCCAGTAGATCATTAGGAAGAGACAGAAAAAGAACACTTCCACTCACACACGGAGTTCTTGTAAGACCATAGTACTGTACTGTGCTTAAAGAACTAAGTCCTCACAACAGCAAAGGTGAAACAGACTTGGTAAGAGATGTTTAAAAGTGAAGACATGATAAAGCCAGTGATTTGGTGAATTTCAGTCTTTACAGAATTCTCGTCTTAGCCTTTTTAAAGTTTATTCCAAAACAAGCCTCAACTACTTATAATATTTTAGACTTTCCCTTTATTATCTAGTTTTATACAATGAGTAATGGTTATAATAAAGATATAAATTGGAAGCTGTGGAGATAACTGTCTATCAAATAATTGGTGGATTTGTATTTAAACTTGTTGGTGTATAAAATAGTTGAATCTGCATTCAGTCCCGACATTCAATGTTATTATCAATTTGTGTGTGGACTTACTCTTTTTTCCAGTTTTGTATTCTCTTATCTCTATTTGTCTTTCTTTAGCTTTCCTGGTATAGAAGTTTCTTAAGTATTTGCTAAAGAGCCAGTTTCATTTTGGTGAATTCTTTTGTGTTTGTTGATCTGGGAATAATTATTTTCTCCTTCCCATTTGAAGGCTAATCTTGCTGGGTATAGTACTCTTGGCTGAAATTGCTCTTCTTTCAGAGTTGTATATATGTCTTCCCATTCCTTCCTTGCCTGCACTGTTTCAGTTGAGAGAGCTGATGTTAGTCTAATGGGGTAAACTTAGAAAGTAACTTGGTGTTCCTCACTTGCCATTTTTAGGATATTGCCTTTGATCTTTGACTATTTGTCCATAACATGCCTTGAAGAGGATCTTATGTTGTATCTATTTTGTGTTCTTTGTATTTCTTGGATTTGGATGTCTGCATGCCTCTCTAACTTTGGAAAGTTTTCAGCTAATATACTATGAAAGATATTTTCTATGCCTTTACCTGTCTCTTTATCTTCTGGAATACCTATTATGTGGGTATTTAGCTGTTTAATGGTGTCTAGGATTTCCCATATATTGCCCTCACTTTTAATGATTATTTTTCTGTTCTCTTCAGTTGCTTGGACTAAATTGGGGGTGTTGTCTTCAAGGTCAGAGATGCCTTCTTCTGCATGGTCTAGTCTGCTGTTGATATTTTTGAGGAAGGTTTTGATTTCCTGCAGTATATTCTTTATCTTCAGAAACTCTCTTTGATTCTTTTTCAGGATCTCCTTTACGTAGTTTCTATTTCAAGTCATGGAAGGGTTTTCTCATCTCCTGGAATTGGTTCTCTGTTTTCTTTTGCATCTTGTGGAGTTTTGTTACCATGAATGTTATGCATTCTTTTTCTGACATTTCTGTGATTACTTGTGTTTTATGCATTGTTGGTGAAGAGTTATGATCCTTTGAGGGGGAGGGATTTCCTGATTTTCTCCCATTTCTTGAGACTCTGCTTTGGGTTTTAGTCATCTGGTGATTTTACTTACTTCTCCCTGCTCCTTTGCAGTGTTCCTGCAGCTGTGTGCTCCTGCACTTCTCTGTGATATGCGTAAGCTCTGTGCCAATTTCCCTCCTTGACTGTGGGTGGGAGTGTGGAATTCACAGTAGGAGTTTTGGGTTCAGGTTTTCAGAGGGGAGTCTCTCTCCTTTTATTGCTAAGGGAGTTATGGGAAAAGAATTCCTCCAGAGTCTCCTATATTCAGGTGTTTGGCTCTTGTATACCAAAGCCCAACTGCTCCCAGTATGGATGGAGGTTGAATTGACAGGTAGAAGAATGTAAGGTGGTAGACGCCTCCTCCCCCACAGCAGGTTGGGCAGGAGTCCCTACTGATGAGTTCAAGGTGAGCGGCTTGGCTTGGGTCTGCCTACTGGTCCTTTTATCTCTGGGACTGAAGGGTCTCCTTGTTGCTTCTTCTACCTCTCTTCATTTAAAAAGAAATTAATAGTTTTAAAAAATTTAATTTTAAAATTATTATTTTTAATTTGACTGGAAAGAGAAAGGGAAAGAAAGGGAAAGTGAGAAGCCACCAGGTCCAAGACTTGAACTATGGTCAGTGACATGGGAGTCCAGTGCCTTAATCACTACACCACCTGCTGGTCCCTAACTCTTTCCATTTTAAATGTGGAGTTTAAGTGACTTGCCAGTTAGGTACTGTGATACTGGCCTCCTCAATGCTGTCAAACAGTTCTGTCCACACACGTCCTACCCTGTGTTATGTCTCTCTCTTCCATCACATTCTTTAATTCTTTGGGATTCTATTTTTTCTTTTTTTTTTTTGCCTTAGGATGCATGCACTCATGAGAGAGAGAGAGAGAGAGAGAGACAGAGACAGACAGAGACAGAGGAAAGTGAGAAATCACCCCCCGGGGGGATGGCCATGACAAAATCCCTCCTCCTCCATTCTTCTCCTGGGATCTTGGGCACGCATGCACACATGCCTGGCATGAGTTCAAGCCACTGGGTCTGGGATTTGAACCAGGGCCAAACATGTGGGAGGAGTCCAGCGACGTAACTGCGACACCATCTGCTGGCCCTGCTTTGGGATTCTTTAGGTGCCTTTGGCTGGGCTTCTTCTGGTCAGGAAGCCTCTGGTAGCCTAGAAAGTCTTTCCTGTCCTTTAGGGTTTTGTTTTGTCTCCTCCCCAGCTCTCACTACGGATCTAACCCACACAAGCTTTGCTCTTATAGCAGTCCTCAGTTCATATCAAGGACCTATTTTCACATCGTAACCCGTCAGTCAGTAGTCATCCTTTATAGCGTAGGTCAGGTGGAGAAGAGCCTTGAGGTTTGCCAGTGCAAGCTCAGACGGCAGTGGTGGCCAGCTGTGAGTGAGCTTTGTGTCCCCTGGAGGCTTCCATAGTCCTCTCACCTGGGCAAGGGGAGGGACTCCCTGGGCCCTGGATGTATGGGACTTTTGGAGAGAGGGGAAGGGTCCAGCATGCAGAGAGAGAGAGGCCTGGAACCCTCAGCCCACCCTGGCGGAAGGTGCAGGTACAGCTTGTGGGTTGCTGAGGCAGGCGAGGTCCCAGGGCTGTGTTTCCTGGAATCTCTCCCATGCCTTTGCGTCCCTTTGGGCTCACTTCCTGCTTCTGATAACGAGGCTCATCGTCTGGTCTCTGTTCACTTCAGCATCCATGTGGGAGCATGTCATGATTCCCTCTGGGTGTGTCAGTCATTCTTACGGAGACCAGGTGGCAGGCCTCAAGGCCAAGTCAGCCCTGACAGAGGTTAGGAGGAGAGAATCCACCCTCATAGTCACAGAGCTAGGAGAGCCCTGTCCGAGGGACGTTTCAGCCCCTCCCTGTTCCTGCCAGGCTGCCATCTTCCCTGATGGCACCAGTGTGCACCGTCTTCCTGGAAGGGTGGTCCCCAGGGGTGAGACTACCAAGAACATGGTAGTCTCACATCCTGTCCCATCATGTCTTGGGCTTTCAGGAACTCAGAGACACTTCCTGAGGTGGGGCAGAGTTTTCTCCCCATCCCCCCACACCCACATCCACCCACGTCCACATTCACAGAAGATGTTGACATGTGTCCATCCTGAGATTATCCTATTCTCAGGGCTCTGTGTGCTTCCAAGCCCTGGGACAGGTTTGCTGGGGAGCGACGGATCATGTGGAGTCTGGGCAAGCCAGGCTAGGAGCGCCTCGCTGTTAGGTAGCTCTGGAAGGTGCCACGGTCCCTTTACTGGAGGTGACCCAGGCCTCCTTGAGACCATTCAAGCTTGGGCCATGTCAGAGCTGATGGCCAGGGCTGCATCTGGAGCGGAGACCGGGGCAGATCTACAAGCTGGGTCTCACAGTGGGCTTGGCCAGCTCTACAAGACCCCACCTGCATCCCGACAGGTCTGAGGAGCCTCACACGCTCATGAGTGCCTTCCCAGTGGCCGGGTAGGGAGGGAGACTACAGAACTTCAGGGCTGAGGCTGGTGGTGGTGTGGTGGCGATGTAACTAGACCCACCAGGAAGGCGTCGTTCACCCCCTGCTGGGAGCGTGTGTCTGTGCTGGTGAGCCCAGCTGGCTGAGACTGGGGTGATGCAGCGTGAAGATGCTCTCTCTCTTCCTCATGGGAGACATAAATAAATAAACTTGAAACGAAACAAAACAAAACAATTCCAGGGGGTGAGGAGGGGCACATGTGGCTTAGACAGGCCCCTGAGGTTTCGATACATCTCTGCTAGGTCCAGTACTCAGTCTCACCTCTAGGGTAGTAAGTGCATGTTTTATTAAATAGAGCGTCTGTTTTTAATTATAATATTACTCCTTAAAAAGCATTTGGAAAGAGAGTTTAAAACCAAAAAAAAAAAAGCCTCTAGTCCTCTATCCCAGTCTTTTTTTTGGAGAGGTTTTCGCTACAGGGCGCGTGTGCTCGCCAGACAGACAGAGAGAGACATAGAGACAGAAAGCGAGAAATCACTCCCCAGGGGGGATGGCCACGCCACAATCCCTTCTCCTCCATTCTCCTCTCAGGATCTTGGGCAGGCATGCACACGCGCCCAGCGTGAGTTTTAAGCCACCGGGTCCGGGACGCGAACCGCGGTCGACTACGTGGGAGTCCAGCGACATAGCCATTACGTTAACTGCTGGTTCCCTCTATCCCAGTCTTGAGGCAACTCCCCCTATTCACTTCTAGTCTTTTTTTTAAAACATATATATAAAATCGGGAACGGTATGTATATACAATTTTCTTCCCTGTTTTACAAATTAGCAGCATTTTCTACACCCTTTAAGGTCCCTCGGAAGGCCTGGTCTCATAACTCTGTTGTGTACCGGTCCCTGGCCTTCCTTAAGAGATTTGCTCATTTTCCTGTCATCGATTGTTCCCATTTCTTTTGCAAGAACAAATAATCTCTGTGTAATCTTGTCCGTAACTCTGCTTTCTTTTTTTTTCTTTATTTTTTTTCTTAGTTGCCAGCGGGCACGTGCTCTTGCCAGGGACAGAGCGCACTCACTCGTGGGAGAAAGCACCCCCTGGTGGGATGGCATCACAACCTCTTTTCCTCCATCTCTCCATCCTTTCAGGAGTTGGGGCAGGTGCACACCTGTGCCCAGTGTAGTTTTCGAGCTAAGGTTGGGACTGGACTCATGGTTGGCCGTGTGTAATCAGCTCCTGAACCTCTGGGCTGCAGGGCAGGCCCCCACCCTGTTTCCTTTGGAAGAGCCCTTTGCGTGGAATGACTGGGTCTGAGGACACGCTTCTCTCAAGGGCTCTGACGTGTGTTTGTGACATGTCTTCACAAAGGCAGCCCAGGTCACACGCCCCTAGCAGGTCAGGAGAGGGCAGAGGACGAGGCCTGCTGATAAGCAGGAGCAGGGTAGGCTGGTGCCTGCACTTGCCCATCATGGGCCTGGGACCGCCGGCCTGGCCTGTGGCTGAGGCTGCCCCCTTGCTCACTCCTGGCTCCCTCCTGTCTCCCTGGGGCAAGCCCCGGACGACACTGCCCCAGTGGAATTTTAGATCAGGCATGGTGGCCCTCCAGCCTTTTGGCGTCTTTTCCCTTAGGTCCGGCATGAAAACAGATGCGTGGCCCTGGAGAGGTGTCCCTGCTTCCATCAGGGCCGAGCGTACGCACCGGGAGAGACGGTGAAGATCGACTGCAACACGTGGTGAGGCTCCGGGAGGTGCACAGCGGGTGGAGCGAGGGGCAGACACCCACCCTGGCACCCCGTGGGGACCTGGCTGCTCTTTTCCTCTTTTCTGTGTCTCTTGTTTCTCCCTCTGTTAAGTGGGGAACATTTTTATCATTGCCTGCGCTGGCCTGACTTACACCACCCTACAGATTAGTAATAATATTTCCGCTCAGGGTCATGGGCCCTGGGAAGACAAAGACCTCACCCACATCAGGACTGTTTATCTGGCCAAGCTGCCTGTGGGCACAGGGCTTAGAGGGTCCCTGGCCCTCGGGCCTTACCCTGCCCGTGGCACAGTCCCTGTGCTGGAGATGATGCGACTTGAGTAGGGACTCAGGGACGGTGACCGCTCCCCTTCATCCTACTCCTTGGCCTTTGTTCACACACCCCTCCCCTGCTCTCCCACCTACCTTTGCAGCCCCAGAAAGAGGCACGCATGGACAGAGGCATATCTCTTGGGCCTAAGGTCTGAGCTTCCCACCTCTGACACACAAATGGGCTTCCCAACGCCAGCTCTGGTTACGGGGTCAGGGTGGGAAGGGGCGCATGGCACTTGGCAAGTCACTGTGGACTTGAACGCCTGGCCACGTACACAGAACCTCTCCTGGTAGAAGCTCATGCGTCACTATTTTCCAGACTAAGAACTTTCTGTCTTGTTTCTCCCCTTAGCCTAAGAGGGCTTTCAACCTCCCTGTGTCTGTTTCCTAGAGACCCTGTGGCCAGTCTCAGGTAGACTCGTGGATTCCACACTGAGGCTGAGCTTCAGCGGATCCACAGCAAGGGGCCTAGTGAGGGTCCAGGCTTCCTCCCCAGCTGCCTGAATCACCTTGGACAAAGCTCTCCCTTCTCTGCCTCAGTTTCCTTTCTGTAACTGGAGGGCAGCCTGCATGTCTACCTCAATTGCTCAAGGCTTCCTGGTGGGTAGGTGGTCCCTGGAGCATTCTCTGCTCCTTCTTTGTCTCCTCATTCCCCAAGGCCTAGCTGAGCCCCCACGTCCTCCTTGCCCCTGCTGTTCCTAGTGTCTGCCAGGACCGGAAGTGGAACTGCACGGACCGTGTGTGCGATGCCACGTGCTCCGTGATCGGCATGGCTCACTACCTCACCTTCGACGGGCTCAAGTACATGTTCCCCGGGGACTGCCAGTACGTCCTGGTGCAGGTGAGCCTGAGGCAGGGCCGGGAGGCGCTCCCTGCAGTCTGGGGTCTCCAGGTCGGATTCTGCTGTTCTGTCTACCGTTTTGTCCTGAGGTTCAGTTTCTACTGGAGTTTTGTGGTCCCTAAGAGAGGTTCCTGAAGCGTAGGGGCTTTGAAACACTGAGCGTCTGCCCACTCTCCCTCTGCTCAGCATAGGCCACGAGTTCGGGACCAAAGCCCGTGCGCCGACCAGGCCTGCTGTGGAGTAAGGTCCACGTTAGCAGCAGTGAGGGATCAGAGAGGGCAGTGCTCAGTCTGGTGCACGGCGGGAGTGTGGCCTGGGGTGGAGTTCAGCCCCTGCTCACCCTCCCCAGCCTGTGTGTGAACAGTCCCCGAGGCCCTGGACAGGGGACAGTTGAAATGACCCCTGGCTTGCTTCCTGCTCTGCCATCCTTTAGATCTTCGTTCTGAATTGAGTACAAATTTGAGTAGGGGGGGAGTGGAGAATGGGGCACAGAAAGTCACATTGCCCAGCAGGACGAGGGGCCCATGGCAGGTCACCACCCCTCTGCCTCCCTCTTCCTCTGAGTGGATTCCTGTAAATTTCTCTTGCTTGGCTGACACCAAGTGGGAAAGCGAGGACATTTGAGTTCTTGTCTCATGAGAGATGAGACGCTCTACTCTGTGAGGCTTTAAACATCTGCGGTCGGTCTGTCTCCATGCTCAGGAAGAGGCAGGGGTGGGTCTCAGTGTGGTCTGGAGAGAGGACCACAAATCCCCAGCCCCAGAGACTGACTGTAGGACCCCTGAGCCAGGTAGCATTGGGGCCGATTGCCATGGTGTGCAAAGCATGCTGGAAGTGGGGGAGCAGCAGCGACACTGCCAGCCCCATCTGCCACACCCGCCTGGTCTGGCCCAGAGAGACGAGCCCTGTGCTGGGAGGCAGGGTGACAGCGTGAAGCTGAGGGTGCCCTGAGGCCTCCCCGGGGCCCATCCTCGATTCTCTGTCTGCCTCCCAGCCTTGGTAAGGGAGCATCCCAGCTTTGTGGGTCAGATATGAGCAGGTTTCAGATCTGGGCACCCAGACAGACCTGCTGATTCAGCCTGAGACACAGCCATGGGTGCGTCCAGTTGACCAGCCATCCCCAGGCAGGATCCATATCAATGACTCCCTCCTGACCGAGCCCCTCTGTGTGCCTCTGGTTCTGGGGTCCCTGCCTAGCTTCCACCCCAGGCCCACCCCTGTACCCTTCCTCCTTTGGAGTGTGCGTGGACTTCCCTCTTCCTCCTCCAGAAAAATCTCAACTGGTGACAAGAACAAATGAGGCACTTGGGCCCTGTCCCCTCTTTAACTGTCTCAGTCCCGTTAACTGAACGCAGACCTGTTTAAGTTGACTATCCCCACCTTCTAGAGGAGCGGGTTGTGTGTGTTGTATGGATGTGGGTGTGCACGTGTGTGTGAGTTAATGCGTATATGTGAGTGTGTATGTCTGTGTTTGTGTAGGTGTGTGTGCATGGGTGTGTAGGTGTCTATGGGTATGTGTGTATGAGTGTGTGGGTGTGTATGTGTGTATATGTGTGTCTAGGTTTGTGTGAGTATATATGTGAATATGTGTATAGGTGTGCATATAGGTATGTATGGGTGTAAATGCATGCGTACATGTGTCTATGTATGAACGTGCATGCGCATACACATGTGTGCATGTGTTTGTGTGTTTATGTGTGTCTGTGCGTATGAGTGTATATGTGTGTCTGCGTAGGCAGGGCCTGTCATGTGTGTAAGTGTCTACGTGTGTCCGTGTCTGTGTAGGGATGTGTGTGTAAGTGTGTGTGTGTGTCCGTGTCTGTGTAGGGATGTGTGTGTAAGTGTGTGTGTGTGTGTGTCCGTGTCTGTGTAGGGGTGTGTGTCTAAGTGTGTAAGTGTGTGTGTGTCCGTGTCTGTGTAGGGATGTGTGTGTAAGTGTGTGTGTGTGTCCGTGTCTGTGTAGGGATGTGTGTGTAAGTGTGTGTGTGTCTGTAGGGACACATGTGTGTCAGAGAGCACAGTGACTTACTCGACTGTTCTGTGACCTAGCGAATGGACTCACACTTAGTTTTCTTTCTTTTTTTAGAGAGACTTTTGCTATAGGGCACATGTGCTTGCCGGAGAGACAGAGAGACAGAGAGCCAGAAAGTGAGAACTCCTCAGGGGGGATGGCCATGCCGCAATCCCTTCTCCTCCATTCTCCTCTCAAGATTTTAGGCATGCATGCACACATGCTGGTGTGAGTTTGAAGCTGCCGGGTCCAGGACTTGAACCACAGTCTACCACATGGCCGTCCAGCAATGTAACCATTATGCGTTCACTGGTTCCTCACACTTAGTTTTCTAAGTTGCACGGTCTGTTTTTTTCCTGCCTCATCACAGTAACAGCCAGCACAGGGAAGTTACTTACAAGAACATGTCTACTTTTGCTTAATTTTCTGTGCAATTGACCAACGAGGGCCTTTCTCCCCACTGAGATGCAGCTCAGGATGCATGGCCCATGTTAATAGTCTCAGTCACATTTAGAGCCCCTGGTGCCCTGTGACCTGGCAGAGCCTGAGAACTGACGGGATGCAGGCCAGGCTCTCGCCCCGCTTCCCCTGTGCTGTCTCCCGCTGTACCCTGTGCTCATTACCACCCCCACCCCACCGATGAGGCACCCGATCATCTCTAACGGCTGAGGGTGACACTGAGGGAGTTCACCTGGGCATGACCCTCCTTCTCTCTCTCTCACACGCACGCGTGCCCATAGATGTGGCGGCATCCCAGAACACATACCCAGAGGCCTAAGAGGAGGAGGTGCTGGAGTTCAGCCTGGGAGAGGTATCGGGGGCAATGCTTCTCTCTCGGCGGTCCTCTTTCCCCAGGATCACTGCGGCGGCAACCCTGGGACCTTTCGGATCCTGGTGGGGAACGAGGGGTGCAGCTACCCTTCCGTGAAGTGCAAGAAGCGAGTCACCATCCTGCTGGAAGGGGGGGAGATTGAGCTGTCTGACGGGGAGGTAGGTGCAGCCTGGTCCCCTCCCGCACACCCGTTCTGCGGCTTGGGGAGGGGCCCTGTCAGGCGTTCGTTTAGAATTTGTGTCAATAGAAGCAGCACAGCCACAAAAGAGCTACACCGTCTGCCCGTGACGTGTGATTCCACCAGGACAAGCGCCAGACCAGTGTGGGTAACTCGGCCCTCTTAGTTAAAGTGTAGGCGTCTGCATGGGGAGGCTGCCTAACTGCATCTGCATAAGCATGGCGGAAACAGCGCCCCCTGGATGTGGCGAGACTGGAGGGAGGAGGGCTTTCCTATCTACACACACGTACACACATGTACACACGCACACAGATACACATGTACACACACATACAGACACACATGTACACACACACTCGTATGAAAAGAGGAGCCACGATGTTCTCCAGCAGGATTCGATGTGTTTTACTCTCCTAACTAAGATTTTGCTACCACCTCAGTTGGCGTCCCTTAGTCGAGTGTCAGAGCGTGGTCGGTGGGAGGGACACGGAAGCGCGAGGCGTGCTGCTGGCCCTGCAGAGACGCACTCTGCCTGAATGGGGCACATAACACGTGAGGTTGTGCAGGGCAGTCGTGTGGTGTGGACGAGGAGCGGGTCTGGCTGTGCGGCCAGTCCTTCATCTTCCTGCTCCCCTGCTCTCCTCTCCAGGTGAACGTGAAGAGGCCCATGAAGGATGAGACTCATTTTGAGGTGGTGGAGTCCGGCCGGTACATCATTCTGCTGCTGGGGAAAGCGCTCTCCGTGGTGTGGGACCGCCGCCTGGGCATCTCGGTGGTCCTGAAGCAGACCTACCAGGTCACGGCCTTTCCTGTTTGCTCCTGCATGGGACTCGTCCTTTGGCCTTTGTCACCTCGCTAAGGGCACCTGCTCTTCCTCCTGCTGTCACATCTGGCCCAGCTGCCCTCACACAGTCAATCTACAGATGGAGGCGTAGACCTGGCTTTGGCCTTTAACTGGGGCCGGCTGCGTGGGGAAGGACTGAGGTGGCCCCGCATATGCAGGGCTCACCTGGCCGCGCTAGGCCTGCAGTTTCTTTTCACAAAAGGCAGAAGTGCAAGATCGGGCAGTATCAGCTTCCCTTTAGGTGTCTTGACCTAACGAGGCAGACTGCTCTTGTGCAGTACTATGGTGACACTGACAGGGTTCTGGGTGTCGCCTTCCTTGAGCCACGGGCCAGCGCATGTTGAGAGCTGTCTGTGAAACAGCCAATAACCTACTTTTTCTTTTTTTTTTCTTAACTACCAGAGAGTGTGCTCACTCACCAGAGAGAGCCGGGGGGCCAGGGGTGGAGGGAGGAAGCACGTCCCAGTGGGGCATAGTCATCATGCAGTCCCTTTGCTGCATTTCTCCCTCCTGTTGGGGTGTGGCACACACGCGCACTTGGTTCTGGCATGGTTTTCAAGCCACCAGGACCAGAATTCCAGCTGTGGTCGGCCATGTGGGACCTGGCTCTCTCAACTGCTTGGCCATGGGGCCAGCCCAGGAAACCCGCCTCTGACAGAGCTTACGGTATTTACCAGGGTTTGGTGCTCCGTGGGGGAGCTTCTCTAATTGGCTCCTCCGCACTCCCAGCCAGCAGTGGATCTTCCTGTCTCTGTCTCTGCTCTGGCTGTCACGCTGCCTTACACACTCTGATGCCACCTCATCAGACCCTGATTTCTTTAGGCCCACCTTGATAAGCCAGGATAATCTCCATCTAGAAATCTTAATCTATTTTTTTCTCCCTTTTTAGCTTTCTCCCTTTTTAGCTTTAGCTAGAGTGTGTACACTTGCTGGAGAGACACAGAGAGAGAGAGTGAGAAATCACCCCCAGGGTGATGGCCATGTTGCAATCCCGTCTCCTCTAGTCTCCTCTTGGGATTTCGGGCACACGTGTGTGTGTGGGCCTGGTGTGTTTTTCAAGCTTCTGGGTCAGGGACTTGAAGCGTGAAGTCGGCCATGTGGGATCCAGTACCTTGACCTGCACACCACCTGCTGGCCCCTTAACCCACTCTTTCAGGCAGTCTTTCTGTTCGTTTGCCTGGCGATCACATTGGCGATTCTGGGATTAGGCCGAGGGCATCTTCCAGGGGCACTATTTTGTCTCCCCTTGCCCGGGTGGAGATCTCATATCCTAGTGAGGCTATTAGTCGGTACGTTGGTCCGACGAGAGCTGTCTGAAAGGTAGCCTCTGAGTAGAGTCCTCGGGGAAGGCAGGGTGCAAGCCATGTGCATATCTGGGGAGAGAATTTAGGCGGGGGGACCAGCATGTGCAGAGACCCGAAGGTGGCAGTGTTTGGAGTGTTTGAACAGGGAGGGGCGTGGGGAGCCCGGGAGGGAACATGGCGGGGAGGGCCACGTCATACTGTGGGGCTGTTAGGCCAGCTCAAGCTCTCTGGCCTTGATCCCACCTGTGAGGACGTGCTTCGTACACACTCCCCAGTAATCCACCCATTGAGCAAGCCACACTCGCCCACAGAAGCCAAATGGAAGGAACCTTTTCTCTTTGTCCCAAGGTGGGACTCCAGATGCCCTGTGAATATACCTTTTCTCTCCCAGGCCAGGTACCCCGTTCTTTCCGCAGTTCGTACTTGCCAGTTTTCATTCACTCAGTAGCCGTGTGTGCAGGGCGGGGTGCCAGCTGGATGCTGTGACAGGGGGCCATGGGGGTAAGCGAGCGAGGTCTTCCCAGGTGGCGTTTGTTACGAGGGGACTCTGACAAGTCTGCTCTGCATGGGCTGTGGCTGCCAGGCAGGGGACTCGCCTGCCACTGTTAGGGAGGGCTGTGCTGTCCCCTCGTCTAACCTCCTCGGTCACTGATGCGCAGTCAAACCCGCTGTTCTCCCTACTCGGACTCCTTGTGGGGAGGGGACAGTTCACACCAGGGAGTCCAGGACCAAGGCTGCCGAATTCTCTGCCCTCGCTGCCCGTGTGATTCAGGCGACCTCCATCTCTTTCCTTAACTTTCAAATAGGGTCGGGGGGTGGGGTGGGGATGCGGTGGTTAAGGCGGCTGGATCCCACGTGACAGCCTGTGCAGTTTGAGTCCTGGGCCTGACAGTTTGAAAAACACACCTGGTGCATGTACCTGTGTACCCAAAATCCGGAAAGGAGAAACAGAGAAGGGATTGTGGCATGGCCATCCCCTTTGTGGGGGTGGTGCTTTCTCACTTTCCCCCTTTCTCTCTGTGTCTCTTTCTAACAGATGCATATGTCTGTTAGCCACAAACAAAACAAGAAAAATGACATGTAAAATAGGGTTTTTGAGGAAGCCCCTGAACAGGCCCTGGCTAACCGCAGTCAGGGCACAGCTTGGCAGGCCACGCAGGCTCTCCCTGGGTTTGCATTCCTTTCCTCCTTTGCCACCTGGAACCTTCCCCTGCCACTGAACAGAGAGCCTGCCCCCGAGGTTTCCAGTGCTCACCCTCACCCTGTCGATCCAGGAGCAAGTGTGTGGCCTGTGTGGGAATTTTGATGGCATCCAGAACAACGACCTCACCAGCAGCAACCTCCAAGTGGAGGAAGACCCCGTGGACTTTGGCAACTCCTGGAAAGTGAGCTCTCAGTGTGCCGACACCAGGAAAGTACGTCTGAGGTCTCAGTGGGTGAGGTTCCTTCCTGGCATGGCCCACTTCCTATTCTCACGGGGGTTGGAGGGTGCATGGTGGGTGTATGAGCTGCACGCGGTGCAAAACTGGGGGAGGAGGGCTCCTGGGTCCTTCTGGGCTGGCGAACCTCAGTCAGCTGTCAGTCAATTGGTTCCCAGGTGCTGCTGGACTCGTCCCCTGCCACCTGCCACAGCAACATCATGAAGCAGACGATGGTGGATTCCTCCTGTCACATCCTCACCAGTGACATTTTCCAGGATTGCAACAAGCTGGTGAGGACCTTGAGGGTAACGGGAGCCGAATAAACCCTGAGAGTTGGTACAGTGGCGGGGGACATCGGAGGTCAGCCGGTTCTGGGAGCATGATCAGGACTTGATGTGACCTGCTTCCAGACACCACTTCCGCCCTTTCTTGGCTTCTGGCTGGGAAACAGGAAGACAGCAGTGTCCGGGGAAGCGGTGCCTGGCGGCGCATCTTCCTCCGCACAGAAAGCAACCCTCCTCGGCCTTTGCCAGCGCGTTGGCCCCGGCCCAGTCTTAGGCTTCGCCTGCCCCGTTGCATACTCTCAGCTCCGACCCCAGAACTAGGGGTTTCCTTTTCCTGTGTTGCTCCATGTCTCCAGATCAAGAACCAGTCCCCCACCAAAAACACGAACTACTGTACTGTCGTGTCTCCTCCTTGTCTGGCTGGACCTTTTCCTGACCTTAATGCCAGTGATTTTGGCGTCTTCACTTTCTGACCCCTATGTCTTTATCTCAGACACCAACTAGGAATCCCCAGAGGGAAATGAAATTCTCTCTGTGCATGCATACACACACGTTTGCAACTGCACATACATGCAGGGGCATGTGCATACAACCACAGGTATGTGCACACACCTGTCTGTGGGCATGTACGTGGGTGTGTGCTTACATGTGCATATGCACACACAGCCATGTTCAGCACAGGCATGACTGGTTGAATGTGTGTCCATACATGGATTTGAATATATCTCCTATCCATCCAGTGATCCTCAGTCCGTGAGGACTCCAGGGTACTGAGGACACCCCGGTTTGGTGGGAACACTGGGCCTTGCGTTGGAAGAGTGGTCAGGGAAGTCAGGGCTATAGGGGTGCCTCGGAAATAGCCATCCACTTAGGGTCTGATTCATTTCTGTCACAGCCACTCTGAGAAAGGCCAGTACGCAGCATGTTCTGGGAACAGGAAGGGTGGGAAGTAGCTAGTGTCTGGATGTGCTGGTGGGTGGTGCCCGTCTTCCATGTAGTTTGTGCTCAGAGGTTAGAGCTCCCTGTAGCACCTCAGTGAGGCCACCTGAGCGGGTCCTGTCCCGACGTATCCCCCGTTCTCTGCTGAATGAGGCCAGGAAGGAGAGTGAGCGGCATGCGTCTGTGTTTATGTAAACCCCAGGAGTGGGCTGTGGGGGCGGGTCGATGACTGAGCAGGGAGTGGACAGGTGGGTAGAAGGGATGTTCTTTGAGAAATTCTTAGGCACACAGTATACTGCCATAGGCCAACAGCACTGCTTCTTGCTGGGATCCAGATTAGAACCTAAGAACCTTCCACTTGCACTCTTCCCCTCTCTGGGACCAGTGACCTACATGTTTCCTGCCCTGGCACCCCCTTATCCTTATGTCGACCCCCAGAACATTTCACCCAGACCGTGAGCCCGCGCTCCGAACCTCAGCTCTGGGCCTGGGCCACCTGAGGCTCCCTTTGCAGGTGAACCCTGAGCCGTACCTGGATGTCTGCATTTACGACACCTGCTCCTGTGAGTCCATTGGGGACTGTGCCTGCTTCTGCGACGCCATTGCTGCCTACGCGCATGTGTGTGCCCAGCACGGCAAGGTGGTGACCTGGAGGACGGCCACATTATGCCGTGAGTCCTGACGTCCTGCCCTGACTCAGACAGCCTTCCTCACCCGTGCGTGTCTAGACGTCGAGACTTTGTGGGGCTCAGGGGGACATCGTCATGACAGAGAAGGTGGAGATCTATGTGGGGGTGGACGGCCAAGGAGGGAAGAGACAAGGGCATGAGTGAGGAGTTCCCGTGAGGAGGGAACGGACGCAGGACGTGAGCACATGACTACGTTTCTGCTGGAGAAATTCTGGAAGACAAGGGGGAACGCAGACGATGGGGAGGAAGCCTGTACACGTCTTCTATCAGCCTAGCGTGTGTGCCAGAGTGAGGGTCGGCCGGTGCAGCATGTGGCCGTCCTCGCTCACAGGGGACAGTGTTTCCACACGGAGAACTGCCTGGAGCGCTAGGTTCCGGGTTGATAAGCTTGAAGACTCCAGCCGTCTCCAGTGTCAGTGACTCCAGGGGTTTCTCAGCTCCCCACTTGATCACCATGTCACTCGATTCTGTCACTCCCAGGTGTCTCCCTGCCACCTGCCCAGCCTTCCCTGTAGTCCTGGCTTCTCGGCTGCAGAGGACTTCCTGTGGCCTTCACGGTCACTTCCTTTCTTTGTGTCTACACAGCCCAGAGCTGCGAGGAGAGGAATGTCCGGGACAGCGGTTACGAGTGCGAGTGGCGCTACAACAGCTGTGCACCCGCCTGCCCTGTCACGTGCCAGCACCCGGAGCCACTGGCATGCCCCGTGCAGTGTGTGGAGGGCTGCCACCCTCACTGCCCAGCAGGTGAAGCCCTGTGCTCCGGTGGGACGGGCTGGTGGGAGGGGTAGGCTCTGGGGAAAAGGTGCTTTTCTGTCCTGCTTCAGCCCTGCCGCCTCCCTCTGACCCTACCCCACAGCCATACAGCAGGTTCTGCTTCCGTGAGTCCTTTCTTCAAAGCCAGGCCAGCTAGGACTTTTGTCAAGTTGAGCTGCTTCACAAATCATGTATCTATTCGTAAGTCTGTCATCTAGGGCAACACTTTTTTTAAAAAAAAAGATTTTTACCGTAAGGCATGTGAGAGACAAAGAGAGGGAAACTGAGAAATAACCCCCAGAGGGATGGCCACGCCACAATCCCTTCTTTTCCATTCTCCTCTGAGGATTTAGGGCACTCACACATGTGCACCTGGCATGATTTTCAAGCTGCTGGGTTCGGGACTCGAACCATTGTAGGCCATGTGATTGCCTTAACCACCATGCCAACTGCTGGCCCCAGAGTGGCATTTTCATTTTTTAAAAAATAATTATTTTATTTAACTTTATTTATTTTATTTTAATTTGACCAGATAGGGACAGAGTGAGAGAGAGAAAGAGATGGAAAGGGAGAAAGCAAGCCTCTGGGACTGGGACTCGAACCATGATCAGCTATGTTGGAGTTCAGTGCCCTTAACTACCACGCCACCTGCTGGCCTCACAGAGCAGCATTTTCTGATGTGGTGGGCATGTTCCATTGAACGCAGTCATTGCTAGTGTGTCTGAGGAATGGAATTTTGTCAATTTTTTTGTTTTTAAAGAATCATTTGATTTACCTTTGTTTATTTTTATTTAACCAAGAGGGACACACACACAGAGAAAGAGAGAGAGAGAGGAGCGAAAAAGCAAAACGCCAGGTCTAGGACTCGAGCCATGGTCGACAATGTGGGAGTCCAGCGCCCTTAACTACCATGCCACCTGCCAGTCCCTGGAATGTTAATCTTACACAATTTTATTTAACTTAAACTTAAATAGCCACGTGTGATTAATGACTGTCACACTGGACAATGCAGCCCTGAAGTTATTGAATACGTTGTTCAGGAGAATGAAGAGCCCCTCAGAGATAAGCCTGCATCTGATCTGTCCTGAGGCTTGGGGGAGGGGAAGGACCCCCCCCCCCATGTGGAGATAAAGCAAAGGGGAGGTGGCGAGCGGCTACCCCTCCCTCCACACCTTGCCAGGTACAGGGGGAAGGATGTCCCCTGAGCGGAGAGGTGGCAGGGCTGACTTCTGGGACAGGCCTTTAATTGAAGAGGAACTTTGTGGAGAAGGTGGGATTTTGGCCCCTAATGAGGGATTTCTGTGCAGGGAAAATCCTGGATGAGCTTCTGCAGATGTGTGTAGACCTGGAAGACTGCCCTGTGTGTGAGGTGGCCGGCCGGCGTGTGGCCTCAGGAAAGAAAGTCACCCTGAATCCCAGCGACCCCAAGCACTGCCAGATTTGGTAAAGAAGATTCCCTGGTTGTTAGTCTTACTGTCTTCTCCAGGGAGCTGCTCCGAAGCCAGGAGTTGGGTAAACCTGCCCACAGCAGCTGTGCGCTTGCCTGTCCTGTGACGTGCCAGCACCGCTCACGGCCTGTACAGTGCGGGGAGGGCCGTGGTCACTGCCCTCCGGGTGTGGCTGTGGCCTGGGCTGGGACAGGCTGGTGGAAGAGAGCAGGTTTTAGGGAAAGGTGCTACGCTCTCCTGCTTCAGCTCAGCCTTCTTCTGGTGGCCTCCCCAACCCGAGTCGAGGGATCGAGCTCAGTTCACTTATTTATTAGGTCGTCAGGAAAATCATGGCATATTTTTCTATGTTTTCCTATGCAAAAATGCATCACGACTTTCCCAACAACTCAATACTTTATTATTATTTTAAAACTTGCTATAGGGTATATGTGCTTGCCAGAGAGAGAGAGAGAGAGAGAGAGAGCGAGCGAGCGAGCGAGCAGCCCCAGAGGGATGGCCACAACAGCAGTCTTTTCTCCTCCATTCTCCTTCCAGGATTTTGGGCACACATGTGCCGGTGTGTTTTTCAATATGCCGGGTCTGGGACTTGAACTGTGTAGTTGGCCAAGTAGGATCCAGCTACCTTAACCACCATTCTACTGGCTGGTCCTATTTAGTTTTTTTTTTTTCTCCTCTTGGGATCTTGGGCACGCCTGCACACACCCACGCCCAGTGGGAGTT
>NW_006208857.1:1459315-1475684 GCF_000334495.1 Tupaia belangeri chinensis
TGTTCCTATTTAGTTTTTTTTTTTTCTCCTCTTGGGATCTTGGGCACGCATGCACACACACACGCCCAGTGTGAGTTTTAAGCCACCGGGCAGTTGACTACATGGGAGTCCAGCGACATAGCCATTACGCTAACTGCTGGTCCCGTCCCTATTTAGTTTTTTTAATTGATTATTTTATTGTTCAGTTTGTTTCTCATATTTGCTTTTCTTTCTCTAAGGACAGACTAGATTTCTCTTACCCCCCACCCAAATATCTTAAGAGGTTTTTACCTTTTCTAGCTGAAGGCAGGGTACAGCCTGTTACTGTCCCTGGAGGTCACATCTAGTCTGAGGGCAGATGTCTATCAAAGTCAGATTTCCTTTTCACTGGAGATGGGAATACAGGCAAGGAAAGTGAGATGGAGCCCCTGACCTGTCAGCATTACGTGGACATGCCAGGATCTCGGTCAACGTCATGGCTGTGGCTTTCATGCCAGGGAGGGAGACACCTGCTCCTGTCTCCCTGGACTCTCCCTGCAACTGAGTCTGGAAGACAAGCCTTTGGGGGGTGAGAGGTACCCTCGGAGTGAGCACTGGGCTTTCCGAAGTCCTGCGTGTGAGCAGGGAACATTCATGACAGTGTGAGTATGCTCAACACCACTCCTCATCGATCAGGCCTTCTGGGAACTTAAACTTGAGAACGTCAGTTCTCTGGGGCGGGGGCTCTGGCCATGGCTGCCAGAGTCAGATCCTGCCACACCATCTGTGCAAACAGGTGCTCGCACCTCGAATACAGGAGACTAGAAAGCCGCTCATGCACTGTTCACAGGGCTCGAGGCAGGCAATCGTGTGGTCATGAGGAAGTCGGGGTTCACTGCCCAGGGAATCCCTGCCTGCCCACTCTCCTCGGGCTGATCCGGAGGCCGTGAGGAAGAGAATGGGGGAGCCTGAGGCTGGCTTGGCCTTCTGAGCCAGGAGGACATGTGAGCCCAGAGGCCTTAAAATGAATGGCCCGACATGGCGCCTGCGAGGGAGCACACAGGGTGTGGACAGCGGTGCCACAGCAGCCTGGGGACATCACCTGCAGCTGAAGCCACAGGGGTCACTTCCCAGGGCTCAGGGCACTGCTGCCCTCATGGCCATGCTGGGAGTGCAGAAGGCCAGTTGCTGAAAGGCTAGGAGTACACACGGGGGTTCTTAGCCCGGAGGGGCCTTCCCCACGAGTGGCTTGACCTCCCCTGGGTCTGGCACATCATGCCACTTCCCAGGACGGTGGTGAAAGGTGAAGTGACCAGAGAGCGCAGGGATGTGGCTGCAGTGTAGGAGTTCGTGGGTGGGCCGGTGATGCTGAGGCGGTTTGTGGTGTGTGCTCCGGGCTAGCACAGGCCTGTCTAGCGTCCTACACGTAATTGCTCACCACGTGTCTGTCGGAGGAATGAATGAAGTAGACACGCTTTTCCAGCTGGGGTGTCTGCTCCTGTCTACTGCTCCCGAGTCCTTTGTTCTGCGAGGTAGAGCCGGGACTTTGACTCCTTATGTATCTTCCCAAAATGTCCTTACTCCAGCTTTTCCTCTCTCCCTTACTACTGGCCGTACTAAACATGGTACGGAATCATACAGCATGCGTTCTGTTAAAACAAATAAAGCATTGATCTTCAGGAGAACATTTGCAAGTCCTGGTCAACACCAGTACTTTAGAACAAAATTTGTCCTTGGCAATACTCGTAAGAAAGTTTGGACTATAATGAAATATCCATGTTGCTACATACATAGGTTCAAAAGAAATCAATACAGAATAGTTTTGTGGATGGCCTAGAATGACAAGAGTCGTTTTCAGGTCCTGGGATGATTAAAGCTTTGGCTTTTAGAATCAAGGGAAGCCTCTGCTCTGGGGGTGGGGAGGGGTGTGTGCTTCTGTGTACTGTTGGGGACATATGTTAGAAAATGACATCTTGGGCCAGCCAGGTGGTGTGGTGATGAAGGCGGCTGGATCCCACATGGCCAACTGTGTGGCTCGAGCCCTGGACCCAGCGCTTTGAAAAACATACTGGATACGTGTGTGTGCATGGCCAAAATCCTGAGAGGAGAAGGGATTGTAGCAAGGCCATGCCACCTGGGGGTGCTTTCTCACTTTCTCTCTCCCTCCCTCACTGTCTCTCTCTGACAAGCACAAGTGGCCTATAGCAAATTAAAAAAAAATGACATCTCATTTGGGTGGAGAATGTTCTTGGGAGCTTGACTTTGGGGTTCCAGACAGGCAGGTCTCTGGGACTATGATAGTGGCTCTCCGGGTAGGGCTAAGCAGTGCCTGAGATCCTTTCTGAGTTTTTTTTTTTTTTTTTTTTTTGGGTTCTTCCCTCTGCCGCAGTCACTGTGATGGTGTCAACCTCACCTGTGAAGCCTGCCAGAAACCAGGAGGCCTGCCCCCCACCGTTGTCCCGGTGAGCCCCACCACCCTGTACGTGGAGGACACCCCTGAGCCGCCCCTGCACAGCTTCCACTGCAGCAGGCTGCTGGACCTGGTCTTCCTGCTGGACGGCTCCTCCAAGCTGTCAGAAGCAGAGTTCGAGGTGCTGAAGGGCTTCGTGGTGGACATGATGGAGCGGCTGCACATCTCGCAGAAGTGGATCCGTGTGGCCGTGGTGGAGTACCACGACGGCTCCCACTCCTACATCGACCTCAAGGACCGGAAGCGGCCCTCGGAGCTGCGGCGCATCGCCAGCCAGGTGCGGTATGCGGGCAGCCAGGTGGCCTCCATCAGCGAGGTCCTCAAGTACACGCTGTTCCAAATCTTCGGCAACATCGACCGCCCCGAGGCCTCCCGAGTCGCTCTGCTCCTGACGGCCAGCCAGGAGGCCCCAGGGATGGCCCGGAACTTGGTCCGCTACGTACAGGGCCTAAAGAAGAAGAAGGTCGTCATGGTCCCAGTGAGCATTGGGCCGCACACCAACCTCAGGCAGATCCGCCTCATCGAGAAGCAGGCCCCCGAGAACAAGGCCTTCCTGCTCAGTGGTGTGGATGAGCTGGAGCAGCGGAGGGATGAGATCATCAGCTACCTCTGTGACCTGGCCCCCGAGCCCCCTGCACCCACCCGGCCCCCCAGCGCGGCACAGGTCACGGTGAACCCGGGGCTCTTGCAGGTTTCACCCCTAGGACCCAAGAGGAACTCCATGGTTCTGGACGTGGTGTTTGTCCTGGAGGGGTCGGACAAAATCGGGGAAGCCAACTTCAACAGGAGCAAGGAGTTCGTGGAGGAGGTGATTCAGCGGATGGACGTGGGCCAGGATGGCATCCACGTCACGGTGCTGCAGTACTCCTACGTGGTGACCGCAGGGTACACTTTCAGCCAGGCGCAGTCCAAGGTGGACATCCTGCAGCGGGTGCGGGAGATCCGCTTCCAGGGCGGCAACGTGACCAACACGGGGCTGGCCCTGCAGTATCTGTCCGAGCACAGCTTCTCGGCCAGCCAGGGGGACCGGGAGCAAGCACCCAACCTGGTCTACATGGTCACAGGAAACCCCGCCTCCGACGAGATCGTGCGGCTCCCCGGAGACATCCAGGTGGTGCCCATCGGAGTCGGCCCTCACGCGGACGTACAGGAGTTGGAGAGGATCGGCTGGCCCAATGCCCCCATCCTCATCCAGGACTTTGAGACGCTCCCCAGAGAGGCTCCTGACTTGGTGCTGCAGAGCTGCTGCTCTGGGGAGGGGCTGAAGATCCCCACCCTGCCCCCTGCTCCCGGTAAGCTGGCCCCTCCTGTGCGGGAGGGAGGGCTGGCGGTGGCCTTGGTGCTGCCGTGTGCATCCTGCAGGGGTGTGACCCTTGGGTTCTGATCCCAACTTCTCTGCTCTGTGGCCTCGGTCGGCTCTCGCCTTCCAGGTGCTGCGATTCCTCACCTGCCAGGCAATGAGATACTTTATGATTCTCATATGGGGGAGGGTCTTGGAAGCCCAAAGGTAACGCAAGCCCATAGCTAAAACAACCCCAGGAGGTGGCGGGACAGTGCAAGCCTTACTTTGTCCCACAGCTGAATCCCCACGCACTCCCGCTCTCTTCCCCGAGGATGACCTCTGTTAAACGTGGTGACTGATGGCTCCTTTTGACTGCACTGAGTTGATGAAATGCTTTTAAGGAGCCCCCACTCCTTGGGGCCATAGAAAGTCAGGTGACAGGCAGCAGGTTACATGCCCAGATTTTGGAGCTGCACTGCCTTAGCATGAGCCTTACCTCTGCTGCTTGCAGGCTGGGAAGTTGGGGGAAGTGCTTATACATCAGTCTCATCTGAAAAACGGGGACAGCAAAGCACCTACTTCTGACATTCTTAAAACAGCATCTGGCACACGGCCAATGCTCACAACTCGCCCGTCACCGCGGCCGCTATGACGTCTTTGCAGCCAGCAGTGGTGTCTGGTCAGCGCCTAGTTCTCGAACACCTTTCTTTGACGTGTGTGGGACTATCCAAGAACAACTAGGGTTTTACGTGTTTCTCGATCTCACAGCGGAGGCCAGTGCTTTAGTTTCTTTGTCTTTAAACAGAGCTACAGATAGATTTACATTCTTGTGGTATTTCTGCCAAGAACAGCATCCACGCCATCTTACCAGATCTCCGAATGTGCTGGAGTGTTAGTACGAGCCCTTGGCATTGTAGCTGGAATACCTCCTCGTGCCCTCACCCACTCTGTAAGACCTGCGAATGCACAAGCTCGCTTTCTAGAGAGACGGCTGTCCCCATTCCTTGTTTGGCCACTCCACCATGGCACCCAGTTCTATAGACCGGCAGTCTCCTGGGCCCAAGGGAGTAGATGCCTCTTGCTTTCATCTGTAGGCATTCAGGCTGCCTTTGGGTGGAATGGGAGTCTTCTCAGTGCTGCCAAAATGGAGGTGCTCACGAGCCCAGGAGTTTCAGCTCCCCTTTCCTCTCCTCCCTGCCCAAGTTGCCATGGCACTGGGCGTGGTTGGGGATGCCCTGGGCCTGGCGTCCGGAACCCCTGCCGGCTCCTGTGCTCTCACTCTCCCATCCTCTTTGCAGCCTGCAGCCAGCCCCTGGATGTGGTCCTCCTCCTGGATGGCTCCTCCAACTCTCCAGCTTCTTACTTTGATGAAATGAAGAACTTTGCCAAGGCTTTCATTTCAAAAGCCAACATAGGTGAGTGGTGCGCCCGTAGCAGCGGGTGAGGAACCGGCCCTTCTCGGGGCTCCACTTGGTTCTCACGATCCCCTTTCGTCTTTGCCGGCAGGGCCTCATCTCACTCAGGTGTCAGTGCTGCAGTACGGGAGCATCACCACCATCGACGTGCCGTGGAACGTGGTCCAGGACAGAGCCCACTTACTGGGCCTCGTGGACCTCATGCAGCGGGAGGGAGGCTCCAGCCAAATTGGTAACGTTGATGCCACGGGCTGGAGGCAGACCTGCCCTCGTCCTAATTCGTGGCCTAAGGGATGGGTGGCCAGTCGCTTGCTCCTTGGCCCTGGTTTCTTCTCCTATAAAGTGGGGGTTAGATGCTTTTTCGGAGCCCTTCCAGAGCTCAGCTGTGCATGCTTTGGAGCCTCTGAATTGCTCAGCTTTTGAACAACTTAAGGATCCACCATGAGCAGATCCACCACCTGGCATTGGAACACTATTCGTCACATTCAGAGCTGACACGTGTGGTCTGATCTCCGTTCTCAGGGGACGCACTGGGCTTTGCTGTGCGGTACATCACCTCGGAAATCCATGGGGCCAGGCCTGCAGCTGCTAAGGCGGTCGTTGTCCTCGTCACGGGTGTCTCCAGGGATTCTGTGGCTGCAGCAGCTGCCGCCGCCAGGGCCAACCGTGAGTGTCCAGTGTATCACCTCGAGACTCTTGAAATGACAGGACTGGAAGAGGGTGGGAATTACTTTGGGATGTTATGGTTGATTTAATTTAATTTATTTGCTTATTTTAGAGAGAGTTTTGCTATAGGGCATGTACACTTACCAGAGAGACAGAGAGAGACAGAAAGCGAGAAATAGAAATCAACCTCCAGCGGAGAATGGCCATGCTGCAGTCTCTTCTCCACCATTTTCCTCTTGGGATTTTGGGCATGCACGCACATGCACCCAGCATGAGTTTTTAGCTGCCAGGTCTGGGACTTGAACCCTGGTTGACTACCTGGGGAGTCCAGTGAAGTAACCATTATGCCATCTGTCGGTCCCAATTTTAAATATACTTAATTACCCACTTGTAGCTTAGATTCAAAGAGCAGGAAATTGCCCAGTCACTTTGTGTTTTGGAAACCAAACAATAGTCCGTGTGTGTCTATCTGTACTCGTCTGCATGTTCTAGACTGTAACCCTTAATGCAGCCACGCTTGCACTTGTTCCCATACCTCCAACACACCGTGGTGTCCTTGGTCTCTCATGCAAATGCTATGCCCTAGAGCATTTTCACAGCTCTTCCTGGTACAGGGCTGATGGACAAGAGAGCATGCTGTTTCAGGAAGAGGAAGGCTGCAGGCGTGACCCAGCCTAGGAGCCCCGTGAGCACGTGTTGTAAACAGTGGCAGAGCCTGAGCTGGGACAGGTGGCGTTGTAAGGGAGGTCTGGATGAGGAGGGTGTGCTATTAGTCACCTTGAGGCCACCCATTAAGTTTTCAAAATCCTGCCATATTCCTGGTATTCTTTCCTGAAAAAGTTGTTCACTCTATTCTCTGTGCCACATTTGAATTGCTTTACATGTGCAAATCACATTTATACTGTATGTTTCATTACATACGTGTCTCCCACATAAACTACTTTCAAGGTAAGAGCAAAATTTTGCACGATGCACAAAATAGGTGACCAGTTAATGGTTTTTGAGTAAATGAAAGTAATACATGTAGGAAACCCATTATTTTAGGGAAACGGACACAAAGCAGTAAAGGATGTCAGTTTGGATGACAGCAAACTCACAAGAGCTGAATAGTCACTAGTAGAAAATCGATTCTAACCTTAAGCAAATTGCAAATGGTTAGAACTTTCTTCAGAACTGATTTAGGGAATTTTAAACAAATAATTATTTTATTTAATTTTATTCACATCATCATCATCATCATTATTTTAAAATTTTGACCAGAGAGAGACAGAAAGAGACACACACACACAGACACAGAGGGCGAGTGAGAAAGCAAGCTTCTAGGTCTGGGACTTGAACCATGGTTGACCATGTGGGAGTCCAGCACTCTAACCACCACATCACCTGCCAACCCCTTGAATTGGGGAATTTCGAGATGGTAATTTTTCTCCTTCAGTGCTGTTAAAAGAAAAATAAACCAGCCAATTTAATAGAGTTTTAATAGAGTAAATTTTAACACAATTTAAACTGAAGAATTGTCCCTGGACTTCTGACAACTCTGACCAGCCTTGTGGTTAACTTGACCTTTTAAGTTGGCAGAACAGGAAAGTGTCGTACACAAAATGTGAGCGAGAGCGAGCGAGGCAGAGAAGTCATTCGTTACGTATTAAGTTACATACATAAGTTTGTCTGCAGCATGACTTAAAAGGCGGGATGCCTGTGATTGACTGAAGTCTAGCTGCTGTGATTGGCTGTAACTTAGTAACGGGCTCAGAAAAATAGCCTAACCTGGGAACCCGCAGTTAGCGTAATGGCTATGTCACTAGTCTCCCACGTAGGCGACTGCGGTTCGCATCCCGGACCCGGTGGCTTAAAACTCACACCGGGCACGTGTGCGTGCGTGCCCAAGATCCCAAGAGGAGAATGGAGGGGAAAGGATTGTGGCGTGACCATCCCCCCTGGGGGGTGATTTCTCAGTTTCTGTCTCTCTTTCTCTCTCTGTCTGGCGAGTGCACGCGCCCGATAGCAAAAACCTCTCCAAAAAAAAAAAAAATAGCCTAACCTGTTCGATTTCCGCTTATCCATAGGAACCCAAGTGTGGGAGTACAGCGGCTGTTTTAGGCCAAAATAGTTTAGTTTAACAGTGTCAAGAATCCAAAGAAAGCCTTTCGTCGGGAAAGGAGGCAGTTGTGATCTCGAGGGACAGACGTGGTCAGGATGGGTCACTTGGTCACACAGAGCCTCAGTGCCTCGTCTGGGATGGACATGCACGTACCCTGGGCTCACCTCACACTCGCCCTCGGTGGTCTAAATTATTTATACACCACTGACTTCAAAATGCTCATCTCCAGCCTTGCCCTTTCACCTCACACTCCTGCCTTTCATACCCAAATCCTCTTCCTGCAGTCTTTCTCATCTTAGAAAAGAGCGGTCCCGGTTGTTCAGGTCAAAAAGTCAGCATCCTTGATTCCACTTGTTCTCTCGTATCCTGTGCAATCTATCAACAAATCAAGAAATCACAAGAAATTCCTCCATCAAGAAAGCACATCAAGAAACACAGTATTCCACACAGTATTCCCCGCACCCCAGCTTTGACCCCCTTTATCACTCGCTTAGCTTTACTGTTTTCTTTTTACATATATGTGTGCGTGTATATGTTATGCATATACTTTTTTTTTCTGAGAGAAAGAGGGAAAAGGAGAGAGACAGAGATAGGCGTTTTGGACAGGGTCTTGCTGTGTCACCATTGGCTTGCTCCAGCTTCCTGATTGGCTGGGATCACAGGCACATGCAGCCATGCCTGGTGTATCCCTGGAATAACTCAGACACTTTCTAACAGAGCCTCAGCTTCTAGCCTGCAGTTCATTCTCATCACGGTAGCTGTAGTGCGCCTTTGAAAATCGAGGTCAGCCCACGGCATCCTCTGCACCGTAGTCTTCGCTGACATTCTGCTTCACAGAGAGAACACGGCAGGCCTGTGCTGGGTCCTTGAGGCTCCGTGTGATCCGCGCCCACTCCTTTGGGTGCTTGCTCGGCTGTAGCCACCCTGGAGCGTGCAGTTGTCCTGCTCTGGGCCTTCGCGCTTGCTGTTCTCCTTCCCCAGAGAAGGACTTGGTTCCTTCCTTCCTCACTTCTGGTCCTTGCCCCAATGCCATCGTTCACCACACACTTGTCAACCACCAGATGTGAAGTAGTAGCCCCACCCTGCCCCTGGGCGTGGCTGTCCTCCTTATCCCACTTTGTTGGGATAAGCACTTTCTACATCTGACACAGCATGTATTAGATCATTGGAAATGTCCCAATGTATTTTTCTATGTTTTCCTATGCAAAAATGCATCCATGACTTTTCCGACAACGCAGTATTTACTGTTGTTGGTTGTTTGTGTTCCCTATTGTAAGCTCCAGGGGTACAGGTGCCAAGACCCGTATGGCTCAATGTATGGCCTGGGTGGGGGGCGGCTGTGGATTAGCGAGTAAACATAAAAATAAACACCAAAACACACAAGAAGAGAAAGGCAGGGAGGGTGGTTTTGACTCCTCTGATGAAGGCAGCTGGTACCCAGAACCATCCCCAGGTTTATTCTTTTAAAGGGCAGAAAATAGGGGGAGGAGAAGTGGAAAGCAAACAGTTGTTTTCTGATGTTAATCAACTGAAGACGTGAAGACCTCTGGTGGCTTGTAGTTCTCTGAATTTTCTCCTATCTAGGGCCCTTTCTGATTAACTTATGGCTTCCTTTAATGGATATAGCTTTGCAGACAAAGCCAGAGCTTGAGTATTCATATGTTAATAGTGTTTGTTTAGCCTTAGAAGAGATAGCACTTAGAACCCTGTTTCTGCCTGTTTAAAGGTCGCCTATGTGTTTGCTCAGATTCAGGCGCTCCCTACATACAGGGGACAAGGACTTTCTCTACTTGATCTGCTGCTGCATCCTCACTGTACTCCAGTACCTGGCCCAGAGTAGGGGCCCATTAATCCCATTGACTGCTGAACAGCTTCCTCACTGAGTTGGTGTATGCAGCCAGTCTGGGGAACACTGGGCTCTATAGATGCTGCATATAGCTTTTGGCCAGTCTATTTGAGCTCCCTGACCGCAGACCTTCTCTTGTTCCTTTGGTAACTCTAGGAGTGACAGTGTTCCCCATTGGAATTGGGGATCAGTATGACGCGGCCCAGCTAAGAACCTTGGTGGGCCCGGAGGCCAGCTCTAATGTGGTGAAGCTGCAGCGAGTTGAAGACCTGCCCACCATGGTCACCCTGAGCAACTCTTTCCTCCACAAACTGTGCTCTGGTGAGTCTTGGGATACTTTTCTTTCCCCCTGAAATCTGTGAAACCCACGCAAACAAAAACACCATGCTAGAGATGCTAGGGTGTCCATGCGTAAGCCTTGGCCTCAGTGAATGTGGCTCTACAGATGAGAACCTTAGTGTTTCTGCTCATGGAAAGTGTATGGCACAACCCTCCAAGTTTTCTGGGTGTACTCCTTTCACTCTAATTGTCCGTCTCAACTTTAGCAGAGAAAGCCCCTGCTTATTTGTGCAGGCGGGTCTTGGACAGAAAAATCAGAAGACATAATCAGGGAACCCCAGTATCTTACAGATCATGCATGGTATTTTTTCCCATATCCTCTAGACTTTAGGAATACAACAACATGGGATACAATATCAAAGTACCATGATTTAAACTGATTTTATGTTAGAAACTCAAGAAAAGTACAATAGTAATTTGGCTTTTTTTTAAATTTCCTTAATATAATTGCTATAAATAAAAGCCTACTACTACAGAGTTCTTGCCCTTTCCTGCTATTAATAGATGATAGAGCCCTGGCAGGAATCTTCAAGTAGATTTCTGTTCGGTTTCTAGGATCTTGTCCCATCTCCTTCAGCACCCCCCCCCATTGGTGGCAGTGATGTCCTTATGGAAGGAAATGATTTGGCATATGATCACTGTGGTTACCATGGTAGTTACTGATAACCACAAGGCATGTCTGAAAACCACAGACCTTTAACCTTGAACCTCGTGAGCCTGAGCCTGTATCACTAATTGTTATAGCCCTTTAGATTCTTTTCAGAGTTGATGTCAGAGCCTAGACCAGATGGCCCAAGCAGATGTTGTGAATGGACTGAAACACTGGGGTGACAGGTGGGGACTAAGGTCTTATTTGTGTCTGTTTCAGGGTTTGTCAGAACTTGCATAGATGAGGATGGGAATGAGAAGAGGGTGAGTTCCTTTCCATGGTCTTTGAAAGAGCAGAAATACACGTTTGGGGCCCTCATTCCTACTGGTCCATGTTCCTTCCTTTGATCTTAGCCCACTTCTCCCTCTTACCCATGTTCTGTTTTGGGGGATCTACTTGTAAATCTCTGTTTCCTGCTTCCTGTCTTATGTTCAGCCTCCTTGCCGTTTAGGGCTGTGAGCAGCCCTGGTCTCTGTGTCCCCTGGTACTTAGTTGTTTGGTGGGTGGGCTTAGTGTCAGAGTGCCTCATCTCATTCCCTGCCTGAATCCGGCTTTTCCTTTGACAGCCTGGGGACGTCTGGACCTTGCCAGATCAGTGCCACACAGTGACTTGCCTGCCTGATGGACAGACCATGCTGCAAAATCATCGGGTCAACTGTGACCGGGGTCCGAGGCCTTCGTGCCCCAACAGCCAGTCCCCTATTCGGGTAGAAGAGACCTGTGGCTGCCGCTGGGCCTGCCCCTGTAAGTGTTTTGCTTCCCCAGCAGGTCATGTCAACAGGGCGATACTTTTAGCTTGTTGTGCAGAGAGGTAGAGCAGATGCCAGCTAGCCCGCAAGGTCCCTTTCCCTCCTTAACCACACATGCAGGTCCCCTTGCAACACTCACGTCTCCTGCCTCCCGTGCCCTCTGAATGTATCCTAATCTGGTGTTGGCGATCACTGCTTTCTTCCTGTCTCCAGAAGGTACTTCCCGGGTTGTACATAACCAGAGGGAACAATTGCTTCTCTGAGGTCAGTGCTCAGCTGGACCATTGGCAAGTCCACCCTTAGGAATCCACTTGTTTGGGAACAGCAGTGGAAGAGATGCCTCAGAAAGCTCTTAGACCTTTCCTGTAGTATGGGGTTGGCATGACAGTGTATCAGCAGGGTGGCCCCGCGTAAGAAGAGGGTATACTCATGAGTATTTCTTGTAAACCTGTGGAGAGCATTTCACCCAAGGGAGCTTGTTAGCCTTCTGCCTCACTGTTGTGAGAAATGGCTCCTTACAATGAGCCTGCTCTGTGGTGGATAGACCATGACTGCCCTGTTGAATGGAGGTGACTTGTGGGATACACCCAAAACTTGTCTTGGATTTTACTCTCCCTTGAGAACTTATTTAGTGGGGTAAATTTCCCTCCTGGCCTAGACAGAGCCTTTACCAGACCTCAAGGTAGTTCTATTCCATTCATAAAGAATTTTATGGTCACCGTAAGTCATAAAACAAAATCTTGTTTGGTAATTAGATGTCCATTCTTGTGTAATAGTCAAAAACTTGAACTTGATTAGAGTTAATACACTTCTAGTCCCAGTGTGGACTGCTTGCTTCTAGGAAAGGGTATGTAGTCAGTTTCTCTCCAAATGAGCATGGAGGGGGTTGGACGGGGCATCTGCAGTTCTGTGTGTCTGGCGCTGCTGTGCGAGGTCTCTGCAGCTCTGGTCTGCAGGTGTTTACAGCAGCCTCTTTCTCCTGCCGGCTCGCATGAGGATTTCCTAAGAGGCTCTCTTGCCATGCCCCACTGATGCTCAGTTCTGGGTATAATAGTCATATCCTTTGACTGGCTGCTGCTTTTCCCTGCTTCAGCTCCGTATAGGCTTTCTCTCTCTCCAGTCTTTACCCTGTATTACAAGTTCTCTTTTTCTTTTTTTGGGAGAGGTTTTTGCTATAGGGCGCGTGGGCTCGCCAGAAAGACAGAGAGACAGAAGGCGAGAAATCACCCCCCGGGGGGATGGCCACGCGGCAATCCCTTCTCCTCCATTCTCCTCTCAGGATCTAAGGGAGCATGTACATGCGCCCTTAAGCCACTGGGTCTGGGACTTTAACCATGGTTGACTGCATAGGAGCCCAGCGACATAGCCATTATGCTAACTGCTGGTCCCTGACAAGTTCTCTTTTTCTTTAAAAGTTTATTTGTGGGACCAGCAGGTTGCATGGTGGTTAAGGTGCTGGACTTCCACATGGTTGACTCTGGTTTGAGTCCTGGACTCAGTGACCTGAAACTCATGCTGAGTGCATGTGTGTGCATGCCCAAAATCCTGAGAGGAGAATGGAGGAGAAAGGATTGTGGTATGGCCATCCCCCCTAGGGGGTGATTTTTCTCTTTCTGTCTCTCTGGCAAACATATGTGCCCTATAGCAAAAATCTCTCTCTCAAAAAAAAAAATGTTTATTTATTTAAATTTGCTATAGGGCACGTGTCCTGGCAGGAGAGAGACAGAGTGTGAAAGGGAAAAAAGCAAGAAATCACCCTCCTGGGAGGATGACCACACCTCATTCCCTTTTCCCCCATTTTCTTGGGATTTTGGTGATACATGCACCCATGCCTGGAGTCCTCAAGCCTCTGAGTCTGGAACTTGAACTGTGGTTGGCCATGTGGAAATTTAGTGCCTTAACCACCACACCACCTACTGTACCCCTTTCTTTTCATTTAAAAAAATTATGGAAAAAATCACATAACATGAAATCTACACGCTTACTACATTTTCCAGTGTATAAACAGCAGTGTTAGCTAGGTGCTCATTGTTGTACAGCAGATTTCTAGAACTCGTCCGTGGCTAAAACCCTGCCCCACTGGACACAGCTCCCCCTTTTGGCTTCCCTCCCTTCCCTGCAGCCATCATTCTACTTTTTGCTTCCAAGAGTTTGACTGTTTTTGCTACTTCACGTGAACAAATTCAAGCGTTTTCCCTTCTGTGACTGGCTTATTTCACTCAGCATACTATCCTCAGAGTTCATCCGTGCTGTAACATATGGAAGAAGTTCCTTCTCTTAGAGCTGGTTAATATTTCACCTTTGGGGCTCAGCTACAGTGGTCAGGTAGTAGGGCACTGCCATGTGATGCCGCCCCTGCCTGAAAAGCCTGGGTTTCGATCCCAGAACAGCCTAGCCATGTCAGGTGTGGCAATTGGTGTCTGGAAGCCTAGCTGAGAGGCCAGGGTGGGAGATCACAGCATGGTGAAACCCTGGAGAAAATACCTCTCTCTCTCTCTCTTTTTTTTTTCTTTCTTTTTCTTTTTGAAGGTGAGTATGCTCGCTGGAGAGAGACAGTGAGAGAGGGAAATGAGAAGTCACCATCACCCTTCAGGGTGCATGGCCATGCCACAATCCCTTCGCTTCCTTTCTTCTCCTGGGATTTTTGGGCATAGACGCACACGTGCCTGGCATGATCTTCAAGGACTCAAACTATGGTCGGCTGTGTGGGAGTCCAGCACCTTAACCACCATGCCACCTGCTGGCCCCGAAGAGACCTATCTCTTTATCTCCCCTCATTAAAGCATTTTTTTTTCCAATTTATATATACACCATACTTCCTTAATGCATTTATCCATTGATGCACATTTAGGTTGTTTTTGTCTCTTGGCTATTGTGAATAATACTGCAAATAGCTTAAGAGTAGACATAGCTCTTTGAGGTCCTAATTTCAATGCTTTTGGGGGAATACCCAGAAATGAGATTGCTGGGTCATATGGTAGTTCTATTTTTAACTTCTTGAGAAATCTCCTTACTGTTTTCCATAGCAGCTCCACCATTTTACATTCCCACCAACACCGTGCAAGGGTTCCAATTTCTCCACATTCTCCTTCATATCTGTTACTATTTTTTTTTTAAATAATGGTCATCCTGTTATGTGTGATATCACATTGTGGTTTTGATTTGCATTCCCTGATTATCAATAATATTGGATATTGCTTATATACTTGTTGACTTTCTCTATGTCTTCTTTGAAGAAATGTCTGTTGAAGTCTATTGCCCATTCTCCACTCCTCTTCCCCAGCCTTTATTTATGATAGATTGTCATGATAGACAAGAGAGATAGGAGCCCCCTCTACAAAGTCTGGTCACACTGCATTCCCCCTTCTCTAGTCTTCCCAGCCCATCAGATCCTGGCCACTTGCATGTGTGCCAGCAAGGTTCAGGTCAGTCAGATGGAGATTCAAACTTTGATCATGTGGCATTCATTCATTGCTTCACTCAAGCAATGCATTACCGCCATGGCATGGAGACGGCCCTTTAGCCAGTTTGTACATTGAGTTGTTTGTGGCTGGTACTTTTTTTGTTGTTGTTGTTTTTGCTATTGAGTTGTAGTTCTTTATCTACTTAAATATTAACTCCTTATTAAATATATGATTTGCAAATATTGTCCATAGGTTGCCTTTTTACCTTGTTGATTGTTTCTTTTGCTGCACAGAAGCTTTTTAGTTTGATGCCATCCCAATGATCTATTTTTACTTTTGTTGTCTGTGCTTTTGGTGTTGTAGCCAAGAAACCATTGCCAAGACAAATGTTATGAAATTTCTCCCTATGTTTTCTTTTATGAGTTTTATAGTTTCAGGTCCTACGTTTAAGTCTTTTAAGTTTTATTTTGAGTTGATTTTTGTGTGTGGTATAAGATACAGGTCCAATGTCATTCTTTTGTACTCAGGTCATTGTTAGTGTACAGAAATAAACTGATTTTTGTATGTTAATTATGTATCCTGCAACTTTGGAAATTTTTTTTTTTTTTTTTTAAGGACTGGGTCTTACCGTGCTGGAATCCTCTTCCCAGGTGGGAAGCTGGGTCTATAGTAATGTGCCACTATGCCTGGCTTTAAACAATTTTTTTTTTTGAATTCCCAGAGAATGTATACATTCCTTAGAAAAAGACAGAGAGGGAACCAGCAGTTAGTGTAATGGCTATGTCGCTGGACTCCCACGTAGTCCACTGTGGTTCACGTCCCGGACCCGGTGGCTTAAAACTCACGCCGGGCGCGTGTGCATGCGTGCCCAAGATCCCGAGAGGAGAATGGAGGAGAAGGGATTGCGGCGTGACCATCCCCCCGGGGGGTGATTTCTCACTTTCTGTCTCTATGTCTTTGTCTGTCTGATGAGTGCACATGCTCTATAGTGAAAATCTCTCTCTCAAAAAAAAAAAAAAAAGACAGAGAGACAGAGAGTGGGAGATGAAGAAAGCACCCCCAATGGGGAGTAATCATGCTACAGTCTCCTCACCATCTCTCCATCCCATTATGATTCTAGGTGTGCATGCCCATGTACCTATCATGTTTCCCAAGCTACTGGGGCTGAGAATTGAACCAGTGTCAGCTAGGTGGGATTTGGTTAACCACTAGACTTCAGGCCAGCCTGTACCTGGCACTTCTTTAGACAGGATCTTGCTACATTGTCCAGGCCAGCCTTAAACTCGCTGTCCTTCTGCTTCATCCTCTCTGAGTCTCTCTGATTACAGGTACACACCATTGTACCTGCCCTTTAGGTTGGACTAATAATGACACCTGGGTCTCCTATGTGGTCCCAGACTATGGAGAACTGTGTTTTAGCAGCATACACTACCGTACTACTGTGATTGTACTATTGAATTTATTTGAACAGGTCGTGTGTGTGTGTGAAA
>NW_006208857.1:1476133-1499602 GCF_000334495.1 Tupaia belangeri chinensis
GAGAGAGAGAGAGAGAGAGAGAGAGAGAGAGAGAGAGAGAGAGAGGTATCTTTGGGTTTGTCTACATGAATGACCATATCATCACTTATTTTCTGATTTGGATGACTTCTATTATTGCTCTAACTAGGATTTCCAGTTTGGATTACTAATTTAGTCTCTTTCCTATTGTAGGAGACACATTTTCAATTTCTTCATCATTCAGTCTTAGGTCGTGTGTTCCAGGGATTTATTCATTTCTTTAGGTTATCCAATTTGTTGATGTATAATTTTTCATGGTAGTCTCATACTCCTTTTTATTTCTATATGATCACTTCAAATGTTTGTTCATTTGTTTCTAATTTTGTGTTTTCTCTTTTTTCTTAGTCTAGCTAATGGTTTTCAGTTTTATTGCTCTTTAATACACCAATTCTTAGCTTCACTGATTTTTTTCCCATTGTTTTTCTATTTTATTTATTTCTTCTCAAATCTTGATTATTCTCCTTCTTCTGTTAACTTTAGGCTTACTTGTTTTTCTTTTTCTAGTTCTTTAGGTTTTAAAGTGAGGTGTTTGTGTGTGTGGGTTTTTTTTTTTTTTTAATTTTTATGTACTCACCTGAGAGAGAGAGCAAAAGGAAAAAAGCACCATTTATGGGACATGGTCATGCTGCAATCCCTTCTCCTTCATGATTTTAGACATGCATGTACACATGACTATTATGTTTTTTAAGCTTCCAGGGCTGGGACATGAACCTTGGGATTGGCCATGTGGGATCGGGCTGCCTTAATCACCAGAATATGGGCTGGCCCAGGGATTTTTTTTTTTTGAGAGGTTTTTGCTATAGGGCGCATGTGCTCACCAGACAGAAGAGAGAGAGAGAGAGAGAAAGCGAGAAATCACCCGACGCCGCAATCCCTTCTCCTCCATTCTCCTCTCGGGATCTAGGGCACATACGCACACGCGTCCGGCGTGAGTTTAAGCCACCGGGTCTGGGATGTGAACCGTGGTCAACTACATGGGAGTCCAGCGACATAGCCATTACGCTAACTGCTGGTCCCCCAGGGATTTTTTTTTTTTTAATGTAGGTATTTATTGCTATAAATGTCCTCCTTATAACTACTTTTGCTGTATCCCATAAGTTTTGGTAGGTTGTGTTTTGTTATCATTTGTCTCAAAATATTTTCTAATTTTCCTCTCTCTCTCTTATTTTTTTTTTCCCCATAGGATGTGTGTTTTCACCAGAGAGATAGAGAGGGAAACTAAGAAAGGGGAAGTGGGAAAGCAGATGCCTGGGGAGATGGCCATATTGCAATCTCTTCTCTTTCATTCTCCTTTGGGGGTTTTGGGCATGCATACACATGTGCTGGAGTGTTTTTCAGCCACATGGTCCAGAATTCAAACCATGTGGTCAGACATATAGGGTCCAGTTGCCTTATTGACCATGTCACCAGCTGGCCCCGCAATTTTTTTTATTTCTTTTTTTTTTTCTTTTTTTTTTGGAGAGGTCTTAGCTATAGGGCACGTGTGCTCGCCAGACAGACAGAGAGAGACAGAGAGACAGAAAGCGAGAAATCACCCCCCAGGGCGGGATGGGCATGGCGCAATCCCTTCTCCTCCATTCTCCTCTCGGGATCTTGGGCATGCACGCACACGCTGTGAGTTTAAGCCACTGGGTCCAGGACTCGAACTGCGGTCGACTATGTGGGAGTCCAGCGACATAGCCATTACGCTAACTGCTGGTTCCATCTCTTTTGATTTCTTTGACTTACTGACTGTTTTGAGAGGTTTTTGCTATAGGGCGTGTGCGCTTGCCAGACAGACAGAGAGAGACAGAGAGATAGAAAGCGAGAAATCACTCCCCAGGGAGGATGGCCACACCACAATCCCTTCTCCTCCATTCTCCTCTAGGGATCTTGGGCACGCACGCACATGCGACCGGTGCGAGTTTTAAGCCACGGAGTCCAGGACGCGAACCGCGGTCGACTACGTGGGAGTCCAGTGACATAGCCATTACGCTAACTGCTGGTCCCTGACTTACTGATTTTTCAAGTGTTATTTAATTTCTATGTATTTGTAAATTTCCTTCTATTATTGAATTCTAGTTTTATTTCATCATGGTCATAAAATATGTTTAATATAATTTTGATCTTCTTAAACTTGTTAAGACTTGTTTTGTGAACTAGAAAGTGATCTATTTCAGAGACTCCCATGTGTATTTAAGCAAAATGTGTGTGCTGGTGCTGTCGGGTGGATTGTTCTGTGTATGTCTGTTAGGTCTGCTTGGTCTATTGTTCTGCTCAAGTCCTCTGTTTATTGATTTTCTATCTGGATGTTCTAGTCATTATTGAAGCGGGGTATTGAAATATTTTATTACTATTGTGTGGCTGTCTACTTTTACCTTCGGTTCTATCAATATTTGCTTCATATGCTTGGTTCTGTAATGTTGGTTACACATATATTTATAGTTGTTATATCTGCTTAGTTAATTCGCCTTTCTATCGTTATCCATGTCCTTCTCTCACTCCTGAGATTGCTTTTTTTTTTTTTTTTGGAGAGGTTTTTGCTACAGGGCACATGCGCTCGCCAGACAGACAGAGAGAGACAGAGAGACAGAAAGTGAGAAATCACTCCCCAGGGGGGATGGCCTCACCGCAATCCCTTCTCCTCCATTCTCCCCTTGGGATCCTGGGCATGCACGCACACGTGCCCAGAGTGAGTTTAAGCCACCAGGTCCGGGACTTGAACCGCGGTCCACTATGTGGGAGTCCAGCAACATAACCATTATGCTAACTGCTGCCCCCCCTTTTTTTTTGAAGAGGTTTTTGCTATAGGGCACGTGTGCTCACCAGACAGAGACAGAGAGACAGAAAGTGAGAAATCACCCCTCAGGAAGGGATGGCCATGCTGCAATCCCTTCTCCTCCATTCTCTTCTTGGGATCTTGGGCACGCATGCACACACGCCCGACGTGAGTTTTAAGCCACTGGGTCTGGGACACGAACCGCAGTCAACTACATGGGAGTCCAGCGACATAGCCGTTATGCTAACTGCTCGTCCCCCGAGATTGCTTTTTAACTTAACATCTATTTTGTCTGACATATGTTTGGCTAGTCCTGTTTTCTTCTGGTTACCATTGGCATAAAGTATCTTTTTCCATTCTTTCACTTTCAGTCTATTTGTGTCCTTAAAACTAAAAGGAATCTCTTGTAAACACTATATAGTTAGATCTTATTTTATTTTATTTAAAAAAGAAAAAAACCCCAAAACTCCTCTACATGTTTTGAGTGGAGAGTGTATGCTATTTATATTTACAGTAATTGCTGATAAAGAAGGTCTTATAGTTCCCATTTTGGTAATTTTTTTTTTTCTGTTTTGTAGCTTTGTTGGCCCTCTTCTCTTCTCTTCTTGCCTTTCTTTGTGTTTCATTGATTTTTTTTTTTTTTTTTTTTTTTACTATTGTGCTTAGATCCCCCTTTTTGTCCCCTAGGTATTTTCTTTTCCTTTTTTTGGAGAGGTTTTTTGCTATAGGGCACGTGTGCTCGCCAGAAAGACAGCCAGAAAGCGAGAAATCACCTCCCCAGGGGAGATGGCCATGCAGCAATCCCTTCTCCTCCATTCTCCTCTTGGGATCTTGGGCACAGATGCACACGCGCCTGGCATGAGTTTAAGCCACCGGGTCCCAGACTCGAACCTCGAACCACGGTCGACTACATGGGAGTCCAGTGACATAACCATTATGCCAACTGCTGGTCCCCCCTAGGTATTTTCTCTGTGGATACCAGGGAGGGGGCTTATATAAAACAGCCTCTAGTTGTAGCAATCTGTTTTAAGCTGATGACAACTTAACTTAAACTGCATGTAAAAACATTACTCTTCTACTCCCTCCCCTCCACTGTGTGCTATTGATGTCACAACTTTTGTTTTGAACATTTGCATATTGGTCTGTCTAATATTTAGATCCCTTTATATTGTGTATTCATGAAACTATTTTAATAGTTATAGTTACTCTTGTCTTTTAAGTCCTATAGCAGAATTCAAAGGGATTGCATATCACCATTACAGTAATACATATTATGTATCTGTATTTGTCTAGGTATTTACCTTTACCAGGAGCTTTATATTTTTGAGTGCTTTTGTGTTGCTGTCTAGCAACATTTCAAGTTGAAGAACTCCCTTTAGCATTTCTTGTAAGGAAGGTCTAGTTGTGATGAGCTACCTCAGCTTTTTTCAACAAACATTTGTTTATCTGAGAAAGTCTTTTTTTTTCTCTTTCATTCTTTTTTTTTTGGCTATAGGGCATGCACACTCACCAGAAAGAGAGATACAGAGAGACAGAAAGCGAGAAATTGCCCCCAGGGAGATGGCCACACTGCATTCTGTTCTCCTCCATTCTCCTCTTGGGATCTTGATATAGGTTTACACTTAGGATGGACTTCTTTTTCTGATGGCAGTGGTTTAGAGAAATTTTAGGCCTGCTGCTTGCTCCCCTCTCCTTTCTTTTTTTATTTTTTGGAGAGGTTTTTGCTATAGGGCGTGTACGCTCGCCAGACAGACAGAGACAGACAGGGAGACAGAAAGCGAGAAATCACCCCCCAGGGGGGATGGTCACGCTGCAATCCCTTCTCCTCCATTCTCCTCTCGGGATCTTGGGCACACACGCACACGCGCCCGGCGTGAGTTCAAGCCACCAGGTCCGGGACTCGAACCGCGGTCGACTATGTGGGAGTCCAGCGACATAGTCATTATGCTAACTGCTGGTTCCCATCCCTGTCCTTTCTTCATTACAGTTTTCCTTCCTCATGACAAAGTCTATCAAGGTTAGAGTTTGTTTGTTGAGATTTGGTATTATTTTCTCTTTATCTTATTAAAATTGGGTCAGTGGAAAAGTCATGATGTATTTTTTCTCACATTTTTCTGTGCAAAAATGCATTATGACTTTTCTGACAACCCAATAGTTGTTTTAAAGTTTGGTTATATCCTTCTTTCTAGTTATGCATATTTAGAAGGCATATTTTTTGCCTAGTGGCTTAATTTGTTCTCCATAGTGTTCTATATTGTGTTTGAGAGATCTGTGGGAAATATAGAAATGGCACCTTGTCTTTGGGTACCTGGATGTCTACTCGAACATTTGTGTTTTGGTCTAACAATTCCCTCCAGTGTCTGGTACCCATTATATTTGACAATCCGCCCAAAGTTTTAATATCATATTCCATCACAGGTATTTCTGTTATCATGTAGAAAGATCGTGAGTAGGAATACATTGAAGAAAGGAGAAAGGCAAGGTGAAATGATTTCAGAAAGTATTTTTAAGGGGTATCATGTGTTCTGTGATACTATTTGATAACTCCTAATATTTTATTGTAGAACGTTCCCATTTTGGTAATTTTTTTTTTTTCTGTTTTGTAGCTTTGTTGGCCCTCTTCTCTTCTCTTCTTGCCTTTCTTTGTGTTTCATTGATTTTTTTTTTTTTTTTTTTTACTATTGTGCTTAGATCCCCCTTTTTGTCCCCTAGGTATTTTCTTTTCCTTTTTTTGGAGAGGTTTTTTGCTATAGGGCACGTGTGCTCGCCAGAAAGACAGCCAGAAAGCGAGAAATCACCTCCCCAGGGGAGATGGCCATGCAGCAATCCCTTCTCCTCCATTCTCCTCTTGGGATCTTGGGCACAGATGCACACGCGCCTGGCATGAGTTTAAGCCACCGGGTCCCAGACTCGAACCTCGAACCACGGTCGACTACATGGGAGTCCAGTGACATAACCATTATGCCAACTGCTGGTCCCCCCTAGGTATTTTCTCTGTGGATACCAGGGAGGGGGCTTATATAAAACAGCCTCTAGTTGTAGCAATCTGTTTTAAGCTGATGACAACTTAACTTAAACTGCATGTAAAAACATTACTCTTCTACTCCCTCCCCTCCACTGTGTGCTATTGATGTCACAACTTTTGTTTTGAACATTTGCATATTGGTCTGTCTAATATTTAGATCCCTTTATATTGTGTATTCATGAAACTATTTTAATAGTTATAGTTACTCTTGTCTTTTAAGTCCTATAGCAGAATTCAAAGGGATTGCATATCACCATTACAGTAATACATATTATGTATCTGTATTTGTCTAGGTATTTACCTTTACCAGGAGCTTTATATTTTTGAGTGCTTTTGTGTTGCTGTCTAGCAACATTTCAAGTTGAAGAACTCCCTTTAGCATTTCTTGTAAGGAAGGTCTAGTTGTGATGAGCTACCTCAGCTTTTTTCAACAAACATTTGTTTATCTGAGAAAGTCTTTTTTTTTCTCTTTCATTCTTTTTTTTTTGGCTATAGGGCATGCACACTCACCAGAAAGAGAGATACAGAGAGACAGAAAGCGAGAAATTGCCCCCAGGGAGATGGCCACACTGCATTCTGTTCTCCTCCATTCTCCTCTTGGGATCTTGATATAGGTTTACACTTAGGATGGACTTCTTTTTCTGATGGCAGTGGTTTAGAGAAATTTTAGGCCTGCTGCTTGCTCCCCTCTCCTTTCTTTTTTTATTTTTTGGAGAGGTTTTTGCTATAGGGCGTGTACGCTCGCCAGACAGACAGAGACAGACAGGGAGACAGAAAGCGAGAAATCACCCCCCAGGGGGGATGGTCACGCTGCAATCCCTTCTCCTCCATTCTCCTCTCGGGATCTTGGGCACACACGCACACGCGCCCGGCGTGAGTTCAAGCCACCAGGTCCGGGACTCGAACCGCGGTCGACTATGTGGGAGTCCAGCGACATAGTCATTATGCTAACTGCTGGTTCCCATCCCTGTCCTTTCTTCATTACAGTTTTCCTTCCTCATGACAAAGTCTATCAAGGTTAGAGTTTGTTTGTTGAGATTTGGTATTATTTTCTCTTTATCTTATTAAAATTGGGTCAGTGGAAAAGTCATGATGTATTTTTTCTCACATTTTTCTGTGCAAAAATGCATTATGACTTTTCTGACAACCCAATAGTTGTTTTAAAGTTTGGTTATATCCTTCTTTCTAGTTATGCATATTTAGAAGGCATATTTTTTGCCTAGTGGCTTAATTTGTTCTCCATAGTGTTCTATATTGTGTTTGAGAGATCTGTGGGAAATATAGAAATGGCACCTTGTCTTTGGGTACCTGGATGTCTACTCGAACATTTGTGTTTTGGTCTAACAATTCCCTCCAGTGTCTGGTACCCATTATATTTGACAATCCGCCCAAAGTTTTAATATCATATTCCATCACAGGTATTTCTGTTATCATGTAGAAAGATCGTGAGTAGGAATACATTGAAGAAAGGAGAAAGGCAAGGTGAAATGATTTCAGAAAGTATTTTTAAGGGGTATCATGTGTTCTGTGATACTATTTGATAACTCCTAATATTTTATTGTAGAACTCTTGAATATTACTTTTTTTCTGAACGTTTACTTCTTTCTTCTATGAGTTGGAGAGAGAGAGAGAGAGAGAGAGAGAGAGATAGAGGGGCACCCCCAGCCTTGCCCTCATTCTGTGATCCACTTGCAGCTCAGCCGGCCCCAGGACGTGGGCTCATGTCGTGCCATGTACGTCTCTGCCCGTGAACCTGGGACCCTCCACAGGGGCCGGCCTCACAGTACTGCATCACTACTGCATCACCGTGCGGCCCCTACATTGATTTTTTAATCGGTTCAGCTTAATTTTCTCTGTATCCTGAGCACTGAAATATATGTGGGTCATTAGAACTATCAATAAGCGGGACCAGCAGTTAGCGTAATGGCTATGTCGCTGGACTCTTATGTAGTCGACCGCGGTTCGAGTCCTGGACCTGGTGGCTTAAAATCACAACGGGCGCGTGTACGTGCGTGCCCAAGATCCCAAGAGGAGAATGGAGGAGAGGGGATTGTGATGTGGTCATCGCCCTCTGGGAGGTGATTTCTCACTTTCTATCTCTCTATCTCTCTCTGTCTGGTGAGCGCTCGTGCCCTATAGCAAAAACCTCTCCAAAAGAAAAAAAAAAAAAACGAAAACTATCAATAAGCTGGAGTAAAATGTAATAGTTTATTTGGAGTGAATTTGGTATTTCAGAGATGGGGGAATTCAAGCTGTAATATCCTTAACACCTGGAAATTTTATTACTACAAACTGTTGTTTGTGACATTCACTTATTCGTAAGATTGACGAGACACGCTCATGTATTTATTAAAATGCACATGTGTGTCATGCACTGTTATCTATATTGTTTTAACTTTATTTACTTATTTATTTTAATCTGATTAGAGAGACAGAGCGAGAATGAGAGCGAGAGAGAGAGAAAGAAAGTGAGGAAGCCACCAGGTCCTGTGCCCTTCCCTGCCGTCCCCATTTCATTTATATTGTAACTGACTCTCTCCACAACCCTAAAGATAGCAGTTATAATCCTATTATACAGAGGGGCAGGAGAGGGTCGTAGAGGTTAAGCAGTTTATCAAGGTCATAGTGCAAGTCAGTGGCGGCACAGAAGACAGTCCCCAGTTTCTCTGTCCCGAGTATCAATCTCATTGTCACAGTTCCTCTTGACAGATAGGCAGAGCTGTTCTCATTACTTTGCCTAGTGCAAACTGAAGCCAGTTCTTTTCTTTTTTTTCAGTTTTGCTGTAGGGCACATGTACTCCCCAGAAAGAGACACAGAGAGAGAGAGAGAGAGAGAGGGAAAGTGAGAAACACCTCCCCTGCCTTGGGGAACGGTCATACCATGAAACCTTCTCCTCTATTCTCATCTTGGGATTCTGGGTACACACGCTCATGTGCCTGGCATGTTTCTCAAGCTGCCTTGTCCAGTACTCAAACTGCATAGTAGGCCATGTAGGATTCAGTTGTCTTAACCAGTGGCCTGCTAAAGCCACTTCCTGGCCTTGAAATTGACTGCATTCTCGCGACCGTTGGGACTGAGTCCTCGACTTGACAATACTAGTGCCTGCTGCACTGGAGATCACGTGCAGCAAGATGCCAGTAGACCGCTCAGTACTGCCACTTGGAGAAGACAGATTGCACACAGACTTAGGGGATTTGAGTGGAGGAGCTGGGAGGCAGCTGAGCTCTGATAAAGGAGGATCCAGACCTGTCATCTGTCATGCAGGGGCTGCCTTGGCAGTTGCTCATGCAGGGAGAGGCTGCCCCAGGCCTGACTGTGAGTGAGGCTTCCCTGGTCCCCTGAATCTGTCTTTCAGCCTTAGACTTTCATTCACCCCCGTGTGAATATGGCCCTGCTTTACCTGGAACGCTTATCTCCGACTTTGTTCAGGTCCAAGATCAGTTTCCCCAATGACAGTCAGACATCCAGTGTAGGGATTGTTAGCAAATTATTTTATGTACAAGCAAAATGATCAGTATTCACAAATGGTGTTTTAATAGGAACCTTGAGAATTTGCTGATTATGTGAATTAATGAGCGTCGAATGAGGGAGCAGTGTGACACAACCGTTTGTTTTGGCTCTGGAAAGAATTCTCTGTGACATCGTTTAAGATACTAAGTCAACATGGCCACTTGCGCAGTTAGTCACTTGGCAGCTAGAAGGACACATGTGTCTTTAGGTGAATTTTCTTTACAGCGAGACTGTGAGCTCATAGCTCGCTCAGTCCCTCATGGCCTCAATGACTTATAACGCTGCTGGAACTTAGCTTTGTTTCCTGGGCCAAGGCATCCCTGTAGAGCACATCTTTCACATTGCACATGTGAAGTTTTTGGAAGGATGGTTGTATAATTTGCTACATTTTAATGTACGATTTGTTCTTCTAAACCTTTTCCAGGGGAAAAAACATATATTTTTTGGAGAGGCTTTTGCTACAGGGCGTGTGCGCTCTCCAGAAAGACAGAGAAAGACAGAGACAAAAAGTGAGAAATCACCCCCCAGGGGGGATGGTCACACCGCAATCCCTTCTCCTCCATTCTCCTCTCGGGATCTTGGGCACGCACGCACACGCGCCCGGCGTGAGTTTAAGCCACCGTGGTCGACTACATGGGAATCCAGCTACATAGCCATTATGCTATCTGCCGATCCCTCCAGGAAAATATTTAATAGCCAGTGTTGCTTATCTAAACCTCTCTAGCGGTCAGACTCTCAGTTTCCTAATCTGTAAAACGGCAGATATTGGACTATATGACCTCAAAGGGCCTATTCAGATCTCCACTCTATTTACCTGTGTGCAATGTGGCCACACCAGTGCACACAGGTAAACAGCCTCTTTGCTTGTAACATCAGGTATGGGAGCTTGGGCCATGTCACACCCTTCTTCTGCTCTTCCCTTTCAGGTGTGTGCATGGGCAGCTCTACGCGACACATCGTGACCTTCGATGGGCAGAATTTCAAGCTGACTGGCAGCTGTTCCTATGTCCTGTTTCACAACAAGGAGCAGGACCTGGAGGTGATTCTTCATAAAGGAGCCTGCAGCCCTGGGGCGAGGCAGACCTGCATGAAATCCATTGAGGTGAAGCATGATGGCCTGTCAGTGGAGCTGCACAGCAACATGGAGGTGAGAGGTGCTTTCCGTGGCCCTTGCAAAGGAAGCGGCAGGACTCAGAAGCCACGTGGACCCAGTGGCAGTTGATTTTAGTGGCAGCTGATTCTCTCATGTTAGGATCTCTGCCCTTTTAAAAAGTTATTTATTTTTTAGTTTTTTATACATTCAATCACTGTATATCATTACAGCTTACAAAATTAATTTTCCCAACATGAATATATTATATATTAGTCCAGCTAAAGATACTGTCATACAAGCTATCATCAACAGATCATTTTCCGTTTTGTTCCCCTCAAATATTGTGATTGTCTCTTTTTGCCTGGCTTGGAGAACGCTACTTTGCTTTCTTGCCATCTCCCTTGTCTCGTTGCGATTTTATCTTCTTTGGGTCCATATTTGTAAGACAGAGTCATTTTTTTCTTCTTTTTTATTATTTCCATTTTTATTTTTTTCTCTTTAAGTCTTAGTGTAATTTATGATTTACATATAATCATAATATAGCTTTGTAGGGTACAGAATGGTTTTAAAAACATGGATACCATATGTAATAAATAAATCGAGTATATAAACATATTCACCACCTTCAACATTTAATATTATATTATGTTGTAAACATATAAAACCCACTCCAATGGTTATTTTGCAAGTAGTATGCACTGGATTGTCTATGATGTTCTTTTTCTTTTCTTTTCGTAGAGAGATGTTTGCTATAGGGTGCATGTGCTTGCTGAATGGACAGGGACAGACAGAGACAGAAAGCGACAAATCAGCCCCTTGGGGGGGGGGTGGCCATGCCGCAATCCCTTCTCCTCCATTCTCCTCTTGGGCTCTTGGGCACACATGCATAGGTGCCCGGCGTGAGTTTTAAGCCGCCCGGGTCTGCGATTTGAACCATGGTTGACTACATGGGAGTCCAGCAACATAACCATTATGCCATCTGCTGGTCCCATGTCTATGGTGTTCTTTACTGTGAGATACAGTTCTTAAGAAAAACATATTGGTTAAAAATCAGGCAACAAACGATCTTATAAATTAACAAAGATAATCTTAACATAGCTGATGAAAGAAAAACTTGCAATTTCCACATAGAAGACTGTGGGAGATAGGATTTATTTATTTGAAGAGGTTTTTGCTATAGGGCATGTGCACTCATGAGAAAGACAGAGAGAGACAGAGAGACAGAGAATGAGAAATCACCCCCGGGGGGATTGTGGCCATGCCACAATCCCTTCTCTTCCATTCTCCTCTCAGGATCTTGGGCACGCATGTACATGTGCCTGGCATGAGTTTAAGTCACCGGGTCTAGGACTCAAACCACAGTTGACTGCATGGGAGCCCAGCAACATAGCCATTGTGCTAACTGCTGGTCCCCATAGGATTTATAATTTGAGAATAACATCTGTGAGTAGCAATCATTGGCATAGTTAGAGATAGGTAACAATATCTCATTGCGAAGAGATAGAAAAAGAACACTTTTACTCACACACTGTGAGTTCTTATAAGACCATAGTACTGTACTGTGCATAAAGAAGTAATTCTCAAAAAAGCAAAAATAAAACAAAATTGGAAAGAGATGCTTAAAAGTGAAGACATGGTGGGCGAGCAGGTGATATGGTGGTTGAGGTGTTGGACTCCCACATGGCCAACCATGGTTTGAGTCCTGGATCGGTGGCTTGCTTTATCACTCTCTCTCTGTCTCTTAATCTCTCTCTCCCATTCTGGTGAGAGCATGTGCCCTGTAGCAAATTTTAAAAAATGATAAATAAAAAAAGTAAATGGTTATTTTTTTTAAAAAGTAAAGACATGGCAAAGCCAGTGATTTGATGATTTCTAGACTTTACAGAGTTCTTGATTTTAGGGAACCAGCAGTTAGCGTAATGACTATGTCGCTGGACTCCCACGTAGTCAACCGTGGTTCGCCTCCTGGACCCGGTGGCTTAAAACTCACGCCGGGCGCATGTGCGTGTGTGCGTGCCCAAGATCCTGAGAGGAGAATGAAGGAGAAGGGATTGCGGTCTGGCCGTCCACCCTGGGGGGTGATTTCTCGCTTTCTGGCTCTATGTCTTTCTCTGTCTGTCTGGCGAGCGCACACGCCCTATAGCGAAAATTTCTCCAAAAAAAAAAAAAAAAAGTTCTTGATTTTAGCCTTTTTTGGAATTCATTCCAAGGAAAGACTCAGTGTAATAGTTTGGATTTTTCTTCTATTATCTAGTTTTATACGATGAATAATGGTTATAATAAATATATAAATTTAAACCTGTGGGGACAATTGTTTATCAACTAATTGGTGGATTTGTAATTAAATCTAGTTGTGTGTAAGATAGTCGAATCTGCGTTAATTTGTTCCTGACATTCGATGTTATCAGTATGTATGGATTTACACTTTTTTCCCTAGTTGTTTTGTATTCTCTTACTTATATTTGTCTCCCTGGTATAATAGTCCCTTAAGTATTTCCTGAAGAACCAGTTTCATTTTGGTGAATTCTTTCAGCATTTGTTTATCTGGGAATGATTTATTTTCTCCTTCCCATTTGAAGGATAGTTTTTCTGGGTATAGTACTCTTGGCTAAAATTGCTTTTCTTTCGGAGTTTTAAATATGTCTTCCCATTCTTTCCTTGGCGACAATGTTTCAGTTGAGAGATTTGATATTAGTCTAATGGGATAATGTTTGTAAGTAACTTGGCATGTCTCTCTTGCCATTTTTAGAATTTTTTCTTTGATTTTTACCCATTTGGCTATAATATACCTTGAAGAAACTCTTCTTATATCTATTTTGTGTCCTTGTGTCTCCTGGATTTTGAAACCTGCATGTCTCTTTAAATTTGGAAAGTTTACAGCTATTATATTATGAATGATGTTTTCTATGCCTTTACCTGTCTCTTCCCTTTCTGAGACACATATTCCGTGGGTATTCAGTTGATTAATGGTGTCTAGGACTTTCCATATTTGTCCTCATTTTTAATGGTTACTCTTCTTTTCAGTTGCTCGGACTAAATCAGAGGTATTGTCTTCAAGGTCAGAGATTCTTTCTTCTGTGTGGTCTGATCTGCTGTCGATATTTTTGAGGGAGGTTTCGATTTCTTGCATCATATTCTTTGTCTCCAGACATTCTACTTGATTCTTTTTTCATTGTGTCTCTTTATGGAGTTCCTCCTTCAAGTCACGAAAGGATTTTCTCATGTTCTGGAATTGGTTATATGTTTTCTCTTGCATCTCATTGAATATTGTTAGAATGAACATTCTGAATTCTTTTTCCAACATTTCTGTGATCTCTTGTGTTTGTGCATTGTTGGTGAGAAGTATCTCCTGATTTTATTCTGTTTCTTGGGACTCTTGATTGTTAGTCATCTGATGGTATACTCACTTTTCCCTACTTCTTAGGAGTGTGTTTCTGTAGCCGTGTGATCCTGTACTTCTCTATGACATACCTAAGCTCTGAGAGGAGTTTCTCTCTTTTTACTGCTAAGGGAGTAATGGCGAAAGAGCTCCTCCAGGGTTTTCTATTTTCAGGGGTTTGATTCTTGTATATCCAAATCTAACTGTTCTCCATGTGGACGGAAGTTGAGCTTTCAGGTGGAATGTAAGAAGGTAGACCACTGTGCACAAGTGCACCATGCGGGCTGGAGAGCCCTCCTCCCCTAGAGCAGGCTGGGCTAGGGTTCTCTGCTGGTGAGCTCAAACGTAGCAGCTTGGCTTGGGTCTTCTTGTTGGTCCTGGAAGGGTGAGGACAGAGTAACACCAGTACACATGGGGCAGTGCAGCTCCTGCCTTCTGTCTCTGGGCTTGCCAGGTCTCCCTGTTGTCCTTCTCTCTCTGGGATTGTAGGAACCAGGTATTGGTTCTTGAAGGCCAGAGAGCCTTCCTCCCCCAGAGCAGGCTGGATGGGGCTCTCTGCTGATGAGCTCAGGTAAGCAGCTTGGCTTGGGCCTGCCTATTGGTCCAGGATGGGTGAGGGACAGAATGGCATCAGCACATGTGGGGTGGCAGCTATTCCCTTCTACCTCTGTGATTGCAGGGTCTTCCTGTTGCTCCTTTCTCTGTGACAGAATCAATGTTGACAGCATTAAATAGTGAAAATTGTGAATTTAGTGCCAGTTTATGGTTCTGGTGAGGAACTGGGGTGGATGCCAGGACAGTCTACCCAGGAAGCATCATGAGCCCAGTGTGTAGGGCCTGTAAGCTTTCCAAAGGGGAGTATTGAGAGCCTAAACAAAACGGATGGCTCCAAAATTTACAAAGAAAGCTGCAAAACTGATAGAAATCAGTGTTTGATTAAATATTTATGAAAGGTTCCATGGTGCCAACTTCTTTACTTGCTCATTTAGACATCATAAATGTTTCATTGCCTGAAAACAACTTGGAGGCTAGATTTTCTCACTCTGCAAGAATTCTTGAATGTGACTAATTGCTGAAAAATCATAGCTAGGCATGTATTAAATGAATAACTCTTAGCCAAAAAATTTGAAAATCGAAATGGTAAAAAAAATTCTTCTAAAATTATTTAGCAAAAATTGTAGTCATGGCAGGGCGTGAATACATTCTAATGTATTCGATCTGATAGGTGGTGGAGCCTCCAATGTAAGAGCTTCTAATGGCAAACACCCACACAGGAACCTTTAGCTGCCCCGTTAGAGACTCCAGGAGACACTGCCCTGATGAACTGGCAAAATGGCGACTTTCCCAGCCTACCTTGAAGGAATAACCCTTCCTTGTTGAGTCACACAGACTCATGGTTCCCTTTGACCCCTAGTGCAGGTGCATGGCTGTCTGTACAGTATCGTAACAGTATTGTTTTCCTGTCGACCTCTCTGTTGAGTCCTGTAAAGCCCCTTTGTTTCAGAGGAGCTACTGACAGCTACCAGGGTTTGTGGCTAACATTGCAGTTGAGTGTGATGTGTATGCAGGGACTCTCATCAGCATCAGTGGGAAAGTAAGAGTGAAGCTCTGGGATTCCTTGTTGCTAGGACTACGAGGAAATTTTGCTTCTTTGGGCAGGTGGCAGTGAATGGGAGAGTGGTCTCTGTCCCTTACACGGGCGGGAACATGGAAGCCAGCGTCTATGGTGCCATCATGCATGAGGTCCGATTCAACCATCTTGGCCATATCTTGACATTCACTCCACAAAATAATGAGTTCCAGCTGCAGCTGAGCCCCAAGACCTTTGCTTCAAAGATGTACGGCCTCTGTGGTAAGAACGCCTTCTCGACTCCCTGCTCCCTTACATTTGGAGACCTTACTTGGAGTACCACTGGGGCTCTCGAGTGCCTATATGTCTGGGACCGGAGCAGAGGCCCAGTGGCAAGATTCAGACCACGTGGGAATAGAGAATGGCCAGTCTCTGAGTCAGTGTGTTGGCCTCCCACATTGTCTTCCCTTGTTTTCCCAGGGATCTGTGATGAGAATGGGGGCAATGACTTCATGCTGAGGGATGGCACAGTCACCACAGACTGGAAAAAGCTTATCCAGGAATGGACTGTGCCACAGCCAGGGCAGACGTGCCAGCCCGTTCCAGAGGAGCAATGTCCTGTCTCTGACGGCTCCGACTGCCAGGTCCTCCTCTCGACTCTGTTTGCTGAGTGCCACAAGGTTGTTGCCCCAGCCACGTTCCATGCCATCTGCCAGCAGGACAGTTGCCACCGGGAACAGGCATGTGAAGTGATCGCCTCTTATGCCCACCTCTGTCGGACCAATGGCGTCTGTGTTGACTGGAGGACAACTGATTTCTGTGGTGAGTCTGCACAAGCACCCCTGAACATCCTGGAGACCAGCTGAGGGTGTGGCTAACGGACATTAAGATCCCTGTATGTCTTATTACCTAGGCTTCTAGTTGGGGTCAAGTAAAATGGTAGACAGAGAAGTACTTCGAACGTAGCATTTCTCTGCAAATTAAAGCACCATCCTTTCTACTGGTATTTCTGTCATTTAGATAACTGTGATTTTAATCCATTAGCTACCTAGAGGTATCAGCAAAGTGTGGTGTAACCCGCCACATTGAATTTGAAATCCCACTGGCTTCAGTGAAGGCTCACAGAGTAGCCATGCCCAAGCAAGACTTTTTGAAGTGTGAGAAGTTTGCTATTTCGTTATCAAGAAGCTTCTTCATTGCAGATGTGACAGGGTTGTGGGTGCAGGTCTCTCTCCCTCAAGGTCAGCTTCCCTGCTCAGACTTGGCATTTTTTTATCATATGAAATGCAGGGGAAATCAGAGTGAACCAGATTTGCTTCCAAGGCCTATTGGAGGGAAAAGAACACTGAACTTGAATACCTGAAATCATCAGATGTAATCCCTGATTTTTTTTTTTTCTTTTTAGCAAAATCATTGTGTGCAAGTATGTTGAAGCCTCGGTCAGAGTTGTCAGCAGCTCTAACCTGGTCCTGGAGAGCTTGGGCATCCAAGTCTCAGCTCACCTGGTGACTGGCTGTTCTCTTAGTCTTTCTTGAACACCCTTTTTGCATCTTAGAATTAGTGAAGTGGGTTAGAGAACCCCATGGGGCCACCTGGTTGTGTGGTAGCTCAGATAGCTGGATCCTACATGGCCAATGGAGTGGTTTGGGTCCCAGACCTGGTGGCTTGAAAAATAAGCCCAATGTGTGCACATGTTTGTGTGCCCAAAATCCTGAGAGGGGACAGTGGAGGAGAAGGGACAGTAGTGTGGCCATTCCCCTGAGGGCTGATTTCTCACTTTCCCTTTCTCTCTGTCTCTCTATGGAGAGTGCACATGCTCTATAGTAAAAACAGAAACACAAACAAACAAATGGAAAAAGAACCACTGTGTTCCTTGGAGTTCTGATTCTCTGAGTCCAACAGTGCTGCCTTCTGCCTGCAGACCGAGGGGTAGATGTTAGTTTCTACGCTACTGAGAGCCCCTTCTCTGCTGACTGATTTCTTGGTGTACCACCTGGCTATTTATTGTGCACACACAGAAACACAGATTTTGGTGTTCCAAACCACTGTGTCCAGCAGTTGAACCTTTGGTTCCAAACCAGAACCTTCCTTGTCTGCCTTGGCACCGAGAGTGAGGAAGTTGTGGAGCGAGGTCCAAGTGGGGGAGTAAATCACCTTGTAGCTTTGCGCCCAAAGCAACTCTTCACAGCTGTGGATCCTTTATTTAATTTCATGAGGACTTTAAAACATTAAAATACATCTGTATTCAAAAGAAAGGACCACAGAACTTGTTAGAGACACACAGGTTTGTAATTAGTTAGGGTTAGATTTGGCTACAAGTAGTGGAAAATTCTGTTAGAAAGGTTGTCAGAAGGAGGTACTTGCAGCTCATTGGGACCTCAGACTGAATTCCAGTGCTACACTCTGTTCTCACTTGGGTATTTTCTTTTTCTTCATGGTTTAAGAGAGAGCTCTAGCTATCACATTTATGTTCTGAGGTGTGGGTTAGAGAGGATGTGGGGGGTGTGGGAGCATTGGGGGTGGTGGAGAAGGAGAGGTGGACAAAGGACCAAAGACATGTCCAACTGTCCTTTAAAAAAAGATTCTTGGGAACCAGCAGATGGCATAATGGTTACATTACTGGATTCCCACATGGCCAATCGCAGTCCAAGTCCTGGAACCGGTGCCTTGGAACATGGCAGGTGTGCACACGTGTGCGTGTGCGTGTGTGTACCCAGAGTCCTGAGAGGAGTATAGAGGGATTGTGGCATGGCCATCCCCCTGGGGGTGGGGGGGTGACACTTTCTATCTCTGTCTCTCTGGTGAGTGCATGTGCCCTATAGCAAAAATCTCTCTCTCTAAAAAAAAAAAAAAGATTTCTGGAGGCTGCCATAGGATTCTGTACTCCTCTTGTAGTTCACTGGGCAGAACTTAGTCACATGACCACACTCAGCTGCCAGGGAGGTTGGGAAGTGTAGTGTCCATGCTGGGTGACCATGTGCCCAGCTGGGTGTACTATTCTGTGGAGGACGGGGAGGATGAAAATTGGTGGAAACTGGCTGTCTCTGCCCTAGCACGTCCGTCAGATGCCTGAGCACATCCAGCGAGCTGTGCCTGTCTCCCTCTGGCTGGCGTGAACTATTGAGAGAGACCCCCTCCTCTTCTGTCCACAGCTATGTCCTGCCCGCCATCCCTGGAGTACAACCACTGTGAACGTGGCTGTCCCCGGCACTGTGATGGCAATGCAAGCTCCTGTGGGGACCACCCCTCCGAAGGCTGCTTCTGCCCCCCGCACCAAGTCATGCTGGAAGGCAGCTGTGTCCCTGAGGAGGCCTGCACCCAGTGCGTGGGTGAGGATGGAGTCCGGCACCAGGTAGGGGCCTTGGCCGCTCACCTACTGTGGGACTGCTGTCCTCTGGGCTGGCTGGGAGAGGTGTCAACAGTGATCGCCCCCTTCCACCTTTGTCAGCAGGGTCTGCTCCTATGGGGCCGTTGAGCAGTGGGAAGGAAATATTGCATAATGGCTTTGGATTCAGTTGGATCTTGGTTCAAGTCCAGTTCTGTCATGGAGTAGTCATGGGATTAGACACCAAAGTGATACCACGTTATTAGCATTATTCTGTTCTTATTGAACTGTTGTAAGTAGAACGATATAGGGACCCAGAAGGGAAAGGGGAAAGAATATTTTATATGGTGGATGTCTGCTATACAGTAAGATATATGGTGTACTTTTATGGTGCTAAGCAGCATATGTTCATTGTTTTTCAAAGGTGTGTTTTGCTGGGAATTGACAGTTGCTTGTGTTCCTCTAGACATAAGTAGTTTTTAATTTTGATAGAATGTGCTTACTCGAGAGGCAGGGAGAGAGAGGGAAAGTGAGGGAGCACCCACCCCCCGGGAACGGTCACACTGCAGTCCTTTCTTCTCCATCGCTCCTCTTTTTAGGACTTTTGCATGCACGTGTGCCTGACATGTTTCTCAAGCCACTGTGTTCAGGACTTGAACCTCGTGCTTAGCCATTGGGATCCAGCAACCTCAGCCATCAGGCCACAGGCTGGCCCAAATGGGTTTCTTTATTGCAAGACCCTAGAGCTTTTAATGAACTAATGTACAGTACAAGTATTCATGAGGGATTTTGCTTTTCAAACTTATTAGACCACGAAGCTTGTGTTTGTGTATGCGGCATTCCTTTGGACAGAATATACTCGGTGTCCTGCATCTCTCATGAATACGCACAAGAACTTCCGGGGAAAATGAAGATTTAAATTAAGGTTAAAGCTTGCCCATGCACAGACACAGTTCCTGGTGATGGAACCGGAAGGAACTCGAAACCCCACACCCTGTCTGACACCAAAGATCGTATTCTTCCCACTCTATGAAACTGCGTTTGCTGCATATTTTTTGGGCTGATTTACTCGGGAGTCATAGAGTTATCAATTCTTTTAGCTCTTTAGAAGTTATCCTGGGCATTTTGAAAAGATATTTACCAAACTGCCTCATCTTGCCCTGAAATGGCAGCCCTATCTCTTCAGAGCTGATGTCATGTGTGTTTGAAGGGCGGGGCAGAGCACGTCCGTGTGCGTGTGGGACAGTGTGCGTGCCCTGTCCCTCATTCCAGCAGCCGTCCTGCAGAGTGCAGAGCATGGCCGAGGTGGGAGCGCATCTGGCTTCTAGCAAAGGAGACCGTGTGTCATGGCCGTGGGCTGTGCCAGACCCCACGTCGTGGCCACAGAGTGCCCTCATCACTAAGTGGACCAGCACAGGGGGCCTTCCCGCCTTATCTAACCACGTCGAGGGGAACTCGCGTAAAGCTAACTAACCAGTGTGGAGAGTAATGGAGACAATAGTCCAGTAGCTATTCTATCCTGGTCCTGCTCTTCTAAGCCTGGAAATGGGCAATTTCACTTGATTCTCCCCAAAGTGCTATAGGGTCACTTACAAGTCCTGTTCAGCGGATGAGGAGGAGGTTCCTGTGTTCCAGTGTCCTGGCTCCATCTGGTCTCCTTAGAGCTGTGTTCTCCTTAGAGCGTGAGCATGGGCATCTGCAGGGCTTGTGACTTGGATGGATCTCATCTGGTCCATCTGAATTGTTGGGGCTCGTCCTCGGGGTCCCGTCTGCTCTCACGGGGGAGTACATGCGTTAGGAGGGGCCCCGTCATTGCGCGTCCATGTTTCAGCCTGCCAGATGAAGTAATCTCCTGTGCTGTCGTCGTCCCCAGGGGAGCTGACGAGACCTCCCATTCCTCTCATTTGTGCAGCGTGGGCGCCTGCAGGGCTTGAACAGTGGGCACCACTTACCAGCCCCCAGTGGGCGAGTGCTTGCTCTCAGAGGGAGGCAGCGATGTCTCTACCCTCCTCCTGGGCATCTGCGGTGAGATGTAAGCTAGCTGGCAGTGTTTTTGGCTCTGTGAGTGTCAGACATCTGCAGGGTCTTGAAAGCAGGAAGTTGGGCACTTCATCTTTGTGTCTCCAACTCGCCACCACTTCGCTCCTCTCTCTCTGACCTGATTTCCCTCTTCACAGCTCCCCTCACCTGCAGCCCAACACGTTATGGTGCACATCTGAACTGTGTGAAGAATTCTACCCAATAGTACAATATTTTGGGCATAGAAACAATCTTATCAATAGACTTTAAAAATCAAAGTAACAAAACGAATTGAAAACTTCAAAGAGAATACAGCCAATTATGATTATTTCAGGAAAAAAGTCATTTAAGTGGGTGAAAACGATTATCTAGCCACCTGCATTTGCAACTTTTACTTTCAGAAAAGGAAGAATAAAAATCTGATAGGGAGAACATTTCCATTAAACTCATTTTTTAAAAAAAAGGTTTTGCCGTAGGATGCGTGAACTCGCTGGAGAGCCAGAGAGAGGGAAAGTGAGAAACCACATGCCTCAGTCCCTTTTCCTCCATTCCCCTCCTGGGATTTTGAGCACTCATGTACACGCGCCTGGCCCGATTTTCAACCCACCCGGTCTGAGACTTGAACTGCCATCGGCCATGTGGGAGTGTGCTTGGCCAAGTGGAAGTCCAGCCCCTAACCACTATACCACCTGCTGACCTCCTACTAAGTGTATTTTTTTTTAAATTTTTAAAAATTTAATTAATTAATTAATTAATTTTTTTGAGAGATTTTTGCTATAGGGCGCGTGCGCTCACCAGACAGAGAGAGACATTAGAGACAGAAAGCGAGAAATCACCCCCCCAGGGGCAATGGTCATGCTGCAATCCCTTCTCCTCCATTCTCCTCTCGGGATCTTGGGCACGCATGCACACGTGCCTGGTGTGAGTTTTAAGCCACCGGGTCTGGAACGCGAACTGCAGTCGACTACGTGGGAGTCCAGCAACATAGCCATTACGCCAACTGCTGGTTCCCCTAAATGCATTTTTTAAAGGCCAAAATATAAAGCCAAGAAAGCCTTTCACAGGAGATAAACCAGGGTATAAAATTATTGCAGTAACTTCAGAAGAGTGGAGTCCGTGCAGTTTCCCTAGCTCACGTTTATTTCACGAATGCACTCAGAGCTCACCGTACAGATGGGAGCCTTTGGTAGAAGGGACTGATGAGCCTGTGCAGGCTGTCCAGTGCCAACGCTGCTGGGGAGGACGCTGTGCCGGTCAGCCCTGCTTCAGCTCAGCCAGAACTGCGTCCCTTCTCGGAAGCCCAAGGCCAGTCCCGCCTTCCTCCTCTCTCCGTCTCTGCTGTCCGAGGGACAGACTCAGTGCTGACGATTCATCGGCAGCTTCCATCAATCCTCCAGCTATGGTAGGTGGTGGATAATCCCCTCTCTTGTCCCTTCTCCCACCTCGGACTTCGAAGATGTCAGTTTTCCTCTGTTGTGTTCTCTGTAGGCCCCTCTCCCTTATTTTTTCCTTTTAAAAAGCTTTATTGTGATGCAATTGGAATTCAGTACATTGCACACATCCAATGTAGATATCCGGGTGAGTTCTGACATATGCATACGTGTAGACTGTGAAGGCTAAACCAGTCCATCCCTATGGTGCCCTTTGTGAAATGCCAACACTAACTTACATTTTTTTTTAAAGAGAGATTTCTGCTATAGGGTGTGTGCACTTACCAGAGAGAGACAGAGAGAGACAAAGTGAGAAACCACCCCTTGGGGGGATGGCCACACTGCAGTCCCTTCTCTTCCATTCTTCCATGCACACATGCCTGACATGAGTTTCGAGCCACCGGGTCAGGGACTTGAACTGCAGTCGAACATATGGGAGTCCAATGCCTTAATCATGATGCCACCTGCTGGGCTCAACTTGAACATTTTAAAATTTAATCATTGCACATCTTTATAGTTTGCAACATATTTTTTCCCAGCATGTATGAGGCACATGCAAATCAAATGATAGATTTTGTCATATTACATCAACAGATAACTTTCCATTCTTATGTCTGTTAATTTTTTTTGTAGGCCTGCCTTTTCCCCCCTTTCTTTAATGTGAGCTCCAGCCTGGCTCCCGTCAAACAGCTAAGTCGTGCTGATTGTCCTTTGGACCCTGTAGGCTTGGGCCTATGCAGGAGCGCCATCTGCTGGCCAGTTGTGATGTAGCCCGCTCAGGCCGGTAGAGCTGCCCCTGACACTTTCAGAAGCTGGTGGGCCTCGTTACAACTTCCTGAGAAAATGAAAACCCCTATAGAAAGAGGTTGAGAACCTGCTTTTGGTCATTTACTGTGCTGCCCACTCTCAGGATGGTTGGAAAGTTGTATACTGTGTTTTCAAGTTTAGATATTTGAGGTCCGCGTTTAAAAAGAGAGAGGAAAAAAGGAGAAAATGTGACCCTTTCCTTTCATCACTTTCAATCCCCTGCCCAGCCCTCGGAGGCCAGCACCCTGTGCCCCTCCCCTGGGTCTTCCCAGCTCTGGACGAACCCTGGAGAGCTGCCCTGAGCCTTCTAGGGTGTCCTGTTCCTGGCCCTTTCCTCCTCCATCCCACTTGCTGACCCAGGCTCTTTGCTACTCTACACTCTTCCTGCAGAGGCAGAGTCCTGCTTACGAACCGCCCAGGCTGCTCCTTACCCCCGAGTTAAGTGTAGACTCCTAGGGGATGTGCAGGGCCTCTGTAATCGTCTTCAACCACCTGCCCCACCCACGATGCCCAGGTCACTCCCAGCCCATTCCT
>NW_006208857.1:1499633-1512354 GCF_000334495.1 Tupaia belangeri chinensis
CCACAAGAACATTCCTTCCTCGGCGGCCTGTTCCTCCCCTGGAATTATCTTCTCTTCTTTGGCTGGGTCCTTCTGTGCTTCCTAGGTGTGCCCACTGAGAACTCCCAGCCCCAGGGCACTGCTGGCAAAGTGGGATCCAGCTGCCCTAACCACCATGCCACCTGACTGGCCCTATCGAAGCTTATTCATCTCATTCAGCTTTGTGAATGAGCCTTATTCCCCCACGTGGTCCATCACCATTCAAGAGCTGGGCCAGTGTGTTCTGACCCGCCGTGTTAGGCTCTGGGACTAGTGGGTTCCTAGATGTGCCGCTTGGTCAAGTTACTTGACTGCTCTGCTTCGGGCTCTTTTTCAGTTATGGTTATTAATGGTATTTACCTGGTAGGGTTATTTTTAGGAAAATAATGTAAATAAATGTAAAGCTCTTAGGAAAATATCTTTTTTTGTTTTGTTTTGTTTCAATGGCTGGATTTTTATTTTTTTTTAATTTTGTAAAATGTTCTGATCACAGTGGTATTAGCTCCAGGATTCTTGCTTCCAAAGATGTGTTTTTACTTCTGACTGATGTCCTGAAGAAGTCCAAGGTCTTCTCAAGGGGAAGTTGCTGCCTCTGGTCATCCTGTGTCTTCCGGGGTATATGCAGGCTCTCTGGGTCCAGGCCTTTTGGGCCATTTGTATTTATGGAACAAATGGATTGGAGATGCAATTAGAAGAGCAAAGCACAGCACACCGAAAGGCTGGGGAAGGTCATGAGTAAAATGATCTTAGGCAGACAGAGTTTTTATGCTGTTCATGATTTAGCAGGATCAGGCGCTCTCTACTCTACTGCTCAACACGGGCTGCTCATGCTCGCGTTTTCGGAGGCTTCACTCCAGTGACAGATGCACACTGTCATCTTGGTTTTGTGGCTGCTGATAGTCATACTTCCTTGAAATGGAGTACATTTCCAGCTGCTGTCACAGACGAATTTTACTTACCGTATCGTAGAAGTTGGGCTCTGACAAAGTTTCCTCTGTAGGTGGCACGCTGAATATTCTCATGATTTTCCTTTTGTTCCTCTTGGTGTACATGAAGAGACCGGAGCTAACAAGGATCGCTATCAAGTAAACATTGGTGGCTTCATTGCGGGCTTCGTGAACCGCGTAATCAGTAGACCCGTCGTCACCCATCACCCCGTGGCCTCCAGTCATGCAGATCCGAGGGCTTGTGTGCTGGGCAGTGCACAGTCACTTAACGCTCACAGCCCTGCAGGTGCACTCACCGCTCCATCGCGGCTGCTCCGGCTCCTGCTGCTGCCGCTCCGCACGCCGCGCTCTTCTCTTAGGAAAATGTCTTGAACATTTGTAACGTTACCGACTCCAGCGAGAAAGCAGAGCACAGTGGCAAACCACGTGGGAGCTGGGTTTCAATCCCAGCTCCGTGTCCGTGACCGTGTACTGCTGGGCAAGTGCCTGGGCTTTCTCGTTGGAGAAGTAGGGGCGGGGGACCAGCAGATGGCATAATGGTTACGTCACTGGACTCCCACGTAGTCAACCACAGTTCGAGTCTCGGACCCAGTGGCTTAAACTCACGTCGGGCGCGTGTGCGTGCGTGCCCAAAATCCCAGGAAGAGAATAGAGGGGAAGGGATTGTGGCGTGGCCATCCCCCCTGGGGGTGATTTCTCGCTTTCCCTCTCTTAGTTTTTCTCTGTCTCTCTTCAACAAGTTCACATGCCCTATGAAAAAAAAAGAAAAAGAAAAAGAAAAACAAGAAAAGCCAGATCAGTAATTAAGAGTGTCCTCACTGTAGGTGAGGTGAGGACTACAGGGGTAATCTGTAAAAGCCTTGACCAGCAGCACATAGCAGATGCTGTCCAAGTGTCGGCTGCTGCTATTTGCAGAGTGCGTGAAGGTTTCAAGGGTAGGGCCTGGGGCTGATCCTGAAGGAGGACGGGGCCTTGGGAGGGTGTTTCTCGTCTTCCACCGATGCAGTGGGCAGGAGCTTCTTGCCCTGGGAATGATTTGGGGACTTCTGAGCTACTGGATAAAAGTGTGTTTATCCTGGGGCCTTCCTTTTTAAATTTTTTTCTTATTTATTTTTAAAGAATTATTTTATTGAACTTTATTTTATTTATGTATTTATTTATTTTAATTTGACCAGAGAGGGACAGAGAGAGAAAGTGAGAAAGCAAGCTGCCAGGTCCGAGACTTGAACTGAGGTTAACCATGTGGGAGTCCAGTGCCCTTAAACACCATGCCACTTGCTAGCCCCCCTGGGGCCTCTTATTTGGAATTTACTGTTAAGTTTACATGTAAGCTGGAGGCTGAGCCTAGAGGTGGGCCGAGTCCCAGCTCTGCCCCAGGTTGGCGGCTTGTTTCTGTGCACAGGGCCCAGTGCTAACCATGCCTTCCCCTCCTTGCCACAGTCTCGGGGGCCAGGCCTGGCACCCTCACCATACAGCATGGAAACTGAGGCGGGGGGGGACGGAGTGCACATCAGAGCTCGAGGGGTCCCCACTGCAGGCCCTGGCGGTGGGCCTGCGGGCCGCCTTCTGACAGTTGCTTTCCTCCCGACCTCACCCCAGAAGTCCGATCCGTGCACACTGGGGTAAGCAATGTAGGACTTTGACTCCCCCCAGGCTAATATCATTAGAAAGTGATCGAATTCCAGTAAGACTTGCTAAGAGTTTTGCTGTCCTCTCCTCGACTCTTCCTCACTTAAGTCAATTTGAGAAGTAAATGGTTTTTTTTTCTAGATCATCCTAATTTCTCCTTTGGCTTGAGAAATGACTAGCAGTGTGGTATAAACCTTGCTTGGTTTTAGCACCACCACTGGAGAAGGCCATAGTGGGAGCCCCGAGGGTTCTGGAATCTGCCTTTTGCCATTTTCCTGAGACTATAAGCAGTCGGGTGTCAGTCTGCTCTCTTCAGCTCTTTCCCTCGCTCTCAGCTCTTCCCCTCTCCAAGCCTCACAACCTCCCTTCCACCTGCTCTTGTTTATCTGCCCTTCTGGCAGGGAGATGGCTCAGGCGCCGGCCCTGGCCTGGCCCTCTCTGAGAGGAACCAGGGGTTGGGGAGAATCCACTTCCAGCAACTCCAGGGCTTCGAACTGGAGCAGTCTGAGTCCTTTCTCAGACCTGCCTTTCCTCAGTTTTTAGAGACCTGGATCCCGAACCACCAGCCCTGTCAGATCTGCACATGCCTCAACGGGCGGAAGGTCAACTGCACATCGCAACCCTGCCCTACGGCCAGAGGTGAGGGGGCCCTCCCTGGCCCCAGCCCCACTCTGGTCGGCTAGGTCCGTGGTCAGGCACCTGCTGCTGACTTCCTTGACCAGCCTGCATTTCCCCTCGAGGGTACCGGGCCTGCTTCTGTGCCTGGGGCAGAGTCTCCTATTCGCCCAGCCCTCTTGACCTTGCCGTGGCCCTCAGACTCAGAGTTCCCTGGAGGGTGATTTGAGGCTGTTGATAGACATGCTGGTCAGAGGGCCGAGGGCCTGAGTCACTGTGGGACACACACAGGGGCTGTGCTGGTTTTCAGGCGCAAGAACACTTAGAATCCAGTGTTTGAACCTGTCCAGGCTGTGCCTTTATCCCTGTCTTTTGTGGCTGTTCCTCTCCAGCTCCCACGTGTGGCCCATGTGAAGTGGCCCACCTCCGCCAGAACACAGACCAGTGCTGCCCGGAGTACGAATGTGGTATGTGCTCACCGCGGGGGGTTCTCCAGGTGTAGCCCCTTGCCCCTCAGTCCCAGCCTCAGGTGAATACTGTTGTGGGGTGCTGAAAGGTGGGTGTGGCCATAGGTGGCAGGTGAGTGAGGGAAGGTGGGTAAAGACTAATTGGATTTTCAAAAAAAAAAAAAATGGAAGGAGCTGCCTCTGGAGACGAGGATTTGCTTCCTGGATAAATTCCACAGTAAGTTATTAAATACAAGTTTGAAGACATTAATAAAAGAATGGAATGATCAATGGGAACTACAGAGATTTACTGAAGAAAAATTCATGCCAATGTAACCAATTTTTCCTTTATTTGTGTATTTATTTACTTAAGCTGTAGGGCATGTGTGCTTGCCTGATAAAGACAGAGAGAGAGAGAGAGAGAGAGACCGAGAGACTGAGAGACCGAGAAGTCTCACCTCTGAGGGGATGGCTATGACTCAATCCCTTCTCTTCCATTCTCCTCTCGGGATTTTGGGCATGCATGCACACATGCCCAGCGTGTTTTTCAAGCTGCTGGGTCTGGGACTCAAACTGCATAGTGGGCATGTGCGATCCAGCTGCCTTAATAACCATGCCACTGGCTGACCCCATTTTTCCTTTTCAATAAGGGTTTGAGGATAGTAGATATCAAGAAAGCCACAGCCAAGGCACTTTGATCTCAGCACAGCATTTGTCAGAGATTTGACGGTGGGCTGCCAACTACACGTGACTAGGGAGTGGGTCTTGGTATCACCCAGTGAGTTCAGAGTGGCTGGAATTATGGCCAGCATGAGCCTCTTCTGCTGCCATCTCTGTCCTGTATAATGTTTTAAAGGTATGGATAAAGACAAAAAGCTAGGCTTGCAGAGTTGGCAGGGATGCCGCTCTTCAAGGGAGAGCAGATAGATCCAGGGACAGTCCAAGGATATAAAAGAGAAGTAAGGGGACCAGCAGTTAGCGTAATGGCTATGACACTGGACTCCCACGTAGTTGACCATGGTTTGAGTCCCGGACCTGGTGGCTTAAACTCACGCCGGGGGCATGTGCGTGCATGCCCAAGATCCCTGGAGGAGAAGGGATTGAGGCGTGGCCATCCCCCCTGGGGGGTGATTTCTCGCTTTCTGTCTCTGTCTCTCTCTGTCTGGCGAGTACATGCGCCCTATAGCAAAAACCTAAGAAAGAAAAACAGGAATGAGTATGCTTTCCTGAGGAAGAAGGTGTGAGGACCATCAGGAGCACAGAGAGCGAGGGTCTTCTCTTCCCCCAGTCACCGTCGGGGTGGCCAACAGCTGTGGTTAGTGAGCAGCCACATGGCGACTGGGGATCGCTATAGGACGTGTGGTGCACTCACCAGACAGACAGAGAGACAGAAAGCAAGAAATCACCCACCCAGGGGGGTTGGCCACGCCGCAATCCCTTCTCCTACATTCTCCTCTTGGGATCTTGGGCACACACGCACACGCGCCCACCGTGAGTTTTAAGCCACCGGGTCTGGGACACGAACTGCAGTCGACTACATGGGAGTCCAGCGACATAGCCATTACGTTAACTGCTGGTCCCCTGGCGGCTTGCTTTCTCACTTTTCCTCTTTCTCACTCTCTCGCTCTGTCCCTTTCTGATCAAAATTTAAAAGAAAAAGTAGGTAAATAGAGTTAAATAAAATAATTCTTTAAAAAACAATCAAGAGCATTAGGGGATGGCAGGTGGCATGGTGGTTGAGGTACTAGAGTCCCACCTGGCCGAACATGGTTTGAGTCCCAGTCTTACTGGCTTGCTTTCCCACTTTTTTCCTCTCTCTCTCTCTGGTCAAATTAAAAAATAATGATAATGAATAAAATTAAATAATTCTAGAGGCCGACAGGTGGCATGGTGGTTAAAGGTGCTGGACTCCCATGTGGACTCCCATCTATCCATTGAGTCCTGGACCTGGTGCCTTGCTTTCTCACTTCCTCTCTCTCTCTCTCCCTTTCATTCTTCCTCTCTCTGGTTTAATTAAAATAAATAAACAAAGTAAATAAAATGATAAAATAAATAAATAAATCTGAAAAATAAATAAAATAATGAACTCACTGAGAAATGTATCTGAGGTAATAGAAATTCTGTAGGGGAAGGCAATCTGACTTGAGAATCATTTGAATAAAATTTTAGGTCATCAGGAAAGTCATGATGCATTTTTGCAAAGAAAAACAGAAAAATGCATCATGACCTTTCTGATGACCCAGTAGCTCTTAGAATGTCAATAGTACCAGAACTGGAAGGGCCATGCGGTTCGAGTCCCTCATTTTATAGGGTACATTACTAAGCTCTGCAATGTGCTGGGCATTTTGCCTTCGTTATTTCAAGAGCTCCTCAGCCCAACCTTGTAAGGTAGCATTTCCATCTCACTAAAGAGAAAATTGAGGTCTAGAGGATTCAGATGACTTGGCTGAGATCTGAAGGGTCTTGTAGGTGATAAGAATGACACGCTTATCACATGACTTGGACCATCTATCAGTCACCATTTATCCAACCCATTCTATGATCCATCTACCCATCCATCTGTCCCTGTCCGTCTATCCCATTCTATCATCTGTCCATCATCCATTTATCCATCCATCTATCCATCCACCTATCCATCCATCCATCACTGTCCATCTATCCATTCTATCATCTATCCATCTATCTATCCATCCTTCCATCATCCATCCATCTATCTATCCATCCATCCATCCAACCATCTGTCTGTCTAGTACTCAGCATCTATCACCTCCCCTTTATCTCCATGTCTATCATCAGCATCACTATCTTCCTAAAATGGTGGATGTCTACATGGATAGGAATGCAGCATCCCACTCGCTAACTCTATGTGGCTGCTTCTTTTTCCTGGCCCTCAGTATGTGACCTGGTGACCTGCGACCTGCCCCCAGTGCCTCGCTGTGAAGGTGGGCTCCAGCCAATGCTGACCAATCCCGGCGAATGCAGACCCAACTTCATTTGCGGTAAGCCTCTGAGGATGAGGAGGAGCGGGTGGGAAGCCCACTATCTTCTGGCCTGTGGATGCCATCCTCTTTCTTAGGGACCTGCTCTAAGATCATGCCATTTCCTGTTGTCTGGCTAGCTGAGTCTGGGCTTGGGGTCCATCTGGGACAGAGGTTGTAGCTGAACTGAATTCTCTAACAATTCTTGCAGCTGCATGTTATTGAAGGTAGACCAGGTGTGGGCACAGCTACAAGTGCTTTCTTCTCAGGTTCTATTAAGAAGCAGTTGGGGGGCCAGCAGGTGGTGTGGTGGTTGAGGGCACTGGACTCCCACATGGCTAACTGTGGTTTGAGTCCCGGACTTTGTGGCTTCCTTTCTCACTTTCCCCCTCTCTCTCCCTCTGTCTTTCACTCTCTCCCTCTCTGGTCAAAAAACAACAACAATAACAATAACAAAAAAACAAACAAAAAAAGTGAAGTTAAATAAAAAAAACTTTTTTTTTTCAAAAAAGAAAGCATCAAAGTAAAAGAACTGACTGTGGTTATAAAAAAATTTAAAAATAAAAAAAAAAAAAGAAAAAGAGAAGCAGTTGGGGCTGAGATGAGGAGGACTCCAGATCTGAAGTTCATTCACTCCCATCTTCCAGATGCCATTGAGGGGAGAAATGTTCCCGTGGCTTATCCCCCACGTTGGGTCTCATTCCTAAATGTTTATTGGGCATTTGCTCTCTGTAGGTATACTTGTTTAATCACAAATACTATTTTAAACATAAGATCAAACTAAAGTAAGACACGGAAGGACATGAATTGTGTAGTTAGCCGCTGAGAATACCCACTGTAAGTCAAGTGGAGTTCTCGTCCTGTTGACATGTAGTCTCACTTGAGTTCCTCGTGGTAAGACTTTGAGGGTGAGAGCACACATTGGATTTGAAGGAAGTTGGAAATAGAGGACACAAGGGCAGGATATGACGTTTATGAAATGACTTCATGGATTCGCCAGGATTGCTGGTGATTTTTCATTCCGTGGTGTTGGAAGGCCTAAAGTGACAGGGTACTTTGCTAGGTACTGAGATGAGGAAGAGGCTTACACAAGCCAACGCCTTGTAAAAGTGCCTTCCAGCTTGCGGTGTGCCCAGGCTGCCTGGGTCCTGGAAATTCTATATTTAATGTCTCTGAGAACCAGTAGCTGGAAGGAGCCTACCCCTTCCAGGGGCAATGGGAAGGCGATAGAGTGGGGAATGGGCAGGCGTCACTTTTCCATCAGAATTCTTCACATTTCTCCTTTTCATTAATGTTCTAATTTTTATGCAGGTGAACTGCTTTTCAGTACAATTGAATAGCCTATGAGTTGGGCTTGCACTTTCTTTCTTTTTTTTTTTTTCTTTGATTTCTTTCTTTCTTTTCTATAGGTCATGCGTGCTTGCTGGAGAGACAGAGAGAAACAGAAAGCGAGAAATTACCCCCGAGGGGGGATGGCCACACTGCAATCCCTTCTCCTCCATTCTCCTCTCGGGATTTTGGGCACACACATACATGTGCCCAGTGTCACACTGATTTCTGATTCAATACTCTGGGTCTAGACTTCCCTGGGACCTTCTATCATAGCTAACACTTACCGCTCCTGGCTGAGTGCCATGCTCAGGTGGCAGAACTGAGTCTATCCCTTGTGCTGCCCTCAGACTGCAAGAAAGAGGAGTGCAAAAGGGAGCCTCCACCCTCCTGCCCCCCACACCGGACGCCAGCCCTTCGGAAGACGCAGTGTTGTGATGAGTATGAGTGTGCTTGCAACTGTGTCAACTCCACGGTGAGCTGCCCGCTTGGGTACCTGGCCTCAGCCTCCACCAACGACTGTGGCTGCACCACCATCACCTGCCTTCCTGACAAGGTAGGGGCTGCTCAGCTCTGGCTGGAACAAGGGTCAGATGCCTGCTCCTCAAGGAAGATTTGTACCCACCCGACCTTCCCTTCCTGCACAGTCCATGGTGTGGGGAGCAGGCAGTCAATAGTCCAAATTCCACATGGAAATTTAGGTAACTCAGGAGGTATTGGTAGTGAACCGACTATGTACTCAGCATGGCTCCTACCATAAAGAGCTTGTTTGTAGTTTAGCTGAGAAAATAATACGAATTATTTAGAGATCAGCTACTAGTTTACTTATTTGTTCATTACAGTCAGTTTATCTCTTCATCCATCCATCCATCCATCCATCCATCCATCCATCCATCTATCCATCCATCTAGCTGATACATCCTGAGCAACTGCTATGTTCTAACAGAACTGCTGCTGTGCTTCGGGCTATTGGAGAAGTGGAAGATGCAGTCTTTACTTATGATCTTGTTAGTATATATGAGACAGTAGTACATAAACTGGATAGAATGTGTCAGTGGGACAGAGATGGAGTGCAAATAGCAGTCTTTGAAAGGAGAGGGCCCCAAGATGAGCTATCCTGAAGATTTCATTGGTGGAGCAGAGGTGGGGATGGGTGGAAGGGCAGAGAAGTGCCAAAGAGTGCGTCTTGAAATGAGCCAGAGTTTCAGCGGAATGACCCGAAGTTGCTGGGTCGAGGGTGAGTCCTGAAGCAAAGGACAGGGAAGCCACAGCTACCCTTTCCTGGAGCCTGTTAGGGCTAGAGCGGGCACTCACCTGCCTGGAACGCACTAGGTCTCTGTTTCAGGATCCTCTTCCAGCTCAGGGTTTCTAACACACTGTGTCTGGAAAAGCAGGAGCAAGTCAGGAAATGGCTGTTTCTGCTGCTTTTTAAAATCCTTTGTTCTCTTTCTCCTCTTCCCGCCGTCCTCTGACCCCTACTTTGCTCTCCCTCTTTCCTTTGCTGTGTTTCTTATGTCTTTGTAATCCATAGCAACCCCACTCCCACTCTTCATGCCTTTCATTCATTGGAGAAGCTGGGTCCTTTGTCTTAATGGAATGTCATGCATCTTGGATTTAACCCATAGCTTCCTCGTGGTGTCGCTTCCTGTGTTCGTCCATCCTCTGTACTCCCAGTACATAGGAAGTCAGACCCAGAGCATTACATTTGAGGTCAGCCTTGGGGGAGGGCAAGAAAGCATGGCAGAGGATGCTTCCCATTGCAGCACGCACGAGGCCCTGATGTCTGGCTGTCCTGTGTTTTAGTGTAAACGTGACAACTGGGCTCAGGTGGCAGTAGCCTATTTCTGCGGTGAAGTTTACCCCATCAACATTTCTTTCTTTCTTTTGGCAGTAGCCTATTTCTGCGGTGAAGTTTACCCCATCAACATTTCTTTCTTTCTCTCTCTCTCTCTCTCTCTCTCTCTTTCTTTCTTTCTTTCTTTCTTTCTTTCTTTCTTTCTCTCTCTCTCTCTCTCTCTCTCTCTCTCTCTCTCTCTCTCTCTCTTTCTCTCTTTCTTTCTTTCCTTTCGAGATTATTTGTTATAGGGCACGTGCACTTGCCGGAGAGGCAGAAAGCAAATTACCTCCCAGGGGGGTGGCCACACTGCAATCCCTTCTCCTCCATTCTCCTCGGGATTTTGGGCGTGCATGTACACACACCCAGCATGAGTTTTACGCTGCCAGGTCCTGGACTCAAACCATAGATGACTATGTGGGAATCCAGAGACGTAACCAGTACGCCATCTGCTGGTTACCCCCATCAGCGTTTTAATGTTCATTGGTGTTTGTTGCCTAAGACTGTGTGTTCTTAGGACTTGTAAAACATGACTTTTCTATCACCCCATGTATTTATTAACTCCAGTTCTCCTACAAGAAGGAACTTTTCCCCAGTCACTTCTGGTTACACTGAAATAGAATTATCTTAGGAAAAGCAGGATAAATGTTTGGTGTTTTCTTTTATTACTTTTCTGAGTAAGGAGTTGGTGTTCTAGAAACTACTATAGATGACCAAAGAATTCACTTGGTTATTATTATTATTATTATTGGTTTTGTTTGTTTTTAGCACCCTCATGAACTCATAATCAAAATAATGGATTTCGAAGTCATTTGAAATGATAATTTTCCACATGTGATTATGCTGCAGATTCAATACTAGCTATTTCGATTTGTTTTTCTTTTCTTTTCTCAATGGCTAGAAGGCATGTACATTGTCAGGGTGCCATGGAAAGAAAGAAAATGAGTGGTGAGAGGGAGGAAGCAACCCACAGCGGGGCACGGTCATGCTGCAACCCCTTGTTCTCCATCCCTCCATCCCATGGGGTTTGGGGTACATGTGCACTCGTGCTTGGTGTGTTTCTCAAGCTGCCAGAGCCAGGATTTGAACCTCGGTCAGCTATGTGGGATCAGCTCCCTTAGCCACTAGGCTATGATGCTAGTTCTGTTTTTCATTTTTAGGATTTTCTGTTTATTTCTTTTGTGGTATAATATTTTTATAATGTAAAACACTTAAGTTATTTTAAAATCCTAATTGTAAAACAAGATATCTTCCCAGAAGTCTTGGTTGTATCTCCGTTTTGCCTACTGTCTTTCTTCCTTCCTCCCTATAATTTGCAATTAGCATGAGTTTTTTTTTATTTTTGAAAACATGATTTTACATATTTGTGTATCTTCTGAGTTTTCACGGAAAGTTCTATTTAAATATTTTTTTAAATGACCAGTATTTGATTATTATTCTACATTGGTTTATAGAGATTGGCTTTAATTGTTTTTATAACATCATATACATCATATTCCAGTGCATGGATGCCCCCAGATTATTCAGATCTCCTGTTGTTGCGTGTTTACGTTACTTTGGGCTTTTGCTATTGCTAATACCATGGTAACAGATAGCCTGGGGTCATCTCCCCGCAGTTAACTGGGGGTGATTTTCCAGGGCTGGTGGGTGGGCAGGGCAGAGGGCCAGATCTGCTCAGAGGCATCCCCCCACGGCCGAGAGCACGCTGGCTTGTGAGCTGCTGCATTCTCAGTACCTGGAGCGACCACCGCACACGTGCCCACTCACCACTCACTCACCAGAACGAATGGGCTCACACACAGAAACCTTGTGTCCACAGGTGTGTGTGCACCGAGGCACCGTCTACCCCGTGGGCCAGTTCTGGGAGGAAGGTTGCGACGTGTGCACCTGCACCGACATGGAGGATGCCGTGGTGGGCCTGCGTGTGGCCCAGTGCTCTCAGAAGCCCTGTGAAGACAGCTGTCGGCCGGTGAGTGGGGTGGACAGGCTGAGGGCTGTGTGGAGCCATTACGGTAGTGATGTAGGATCTCTGGAAGGGGCAAGGAGGGCCAGAGGCAAGGAGGAAAGAGGAGGAGAGGTCTGGGTAGAAAGAACGAAATATGAGAAAAGGGTTGCTGGGTCATCCTTTTGTGATTCGTAATTCAGTCCTGGCTAAGGATCATGAGCGCTCTATTGGACTCCAGTCCAGAGAAGTGTAGAGAAGAGTAAGTATCTAGAAGAGAGGACTTGACACCAGAGTGTGTTTATGGTTGGAGGTACAGAAAACATGGTCACTGCTCCAGACTTTAGTTTATGGTTACCTGTCCCCAAGGCCCCCCAAGGTTCTGGGCACCCGATTCTCATACATTAAAGACCAATCAGACCCTAGAAAAAGGGAACCAGAGTCTGCGGGAGGAATTGTAGACCAATGCTTGCTGGTTAAGTGCTTTTACTATCACTACCCTCGTCCTGTGAAGGATCTTCGAAGAGCTGCCAGGATGGGCAAGTACATATCTTTTGTGTCTGCCTCTTTTCACTGTTAACAGCAGGGAGGACGATGCGCTGGTGCTGTCTTGGTGGTTTGTGGTTTGGTGGTGGAAGGGCAGGCCTGAGAGTGAATCCGGCAGTCAGAGAGCCCCTTAGTTCATTCGCTGTTCTGTCTGCCTCCTTCGACTGAGGATGAGCAGAATTGCCAGGGACCTTTGGGAGAGGATGCTGCCGTGGTATCTGGGTACACCTTTTGGGAACACTAAGTTTTGGAAACCCCTTGTCTCCACTTCCTCTCATGGAGGCAGAGGCAGTAACTTCCTATGAAATAAAGATTGCTGTGTAGAGGTCATTGATATAATATTGGTACCAATATATTTTGTGTTTAAGTAGGAAGTTTTTTTTTTGGGGGGGAGAGGTTTTTGCTATAGGGCACATGTGCTCGCCAGACAGACGAGA
>NW_006208857.1:1512395-1514471 GCF_000334495.1 Tupaia belangeri chinensis
TTGGCCACGCCGCAATCCCTTCTCCTCCATTCTCCTCTCAGGATCTTGGGCACGCATGCACATGCGCCCGGCGTGAGTTTAAGCCACTGGGTCCAGGACATGAACCGCGGTCGAGTACGTGGGAGTCCAGTGACATAGCCATTACACTAACTGCTGGTCCTCTAATTTTTGTTTGTTTGTTTGTTTTTGTTTTTGTTTTTAGAACTATTTATTTAATTTTATTTATTATCATTATTCTCCAATTTGACCAGAGAAAGAGAATGAGAAAGCAAGCCGCCAGGCCCGGGACTTGAACCGTAGTTGGCCATATGGGAATCCAGTGCCTCAACCACCATGCCGGCCACCTGCTGGCCCCTGGAAGTTTTGATTGTAAAGAAAAGAACCTATACAAGCCAGCCAGAAAAGAAAGGGGATTGATGGGAAAGACAGTGGAAATAAGTGAAGTCCAGGACTTGGAGGTGGGGGACACTGTGGCCACCATCTTTCTCTGTAGTCGTCCTCTGGGCCCCTGCACTGCTTCTCTGTCCATCTGCTCTAGCCCCTCCTGCAGGCCAGCCGGCCTCTCCTATGAGAACGTTTTGTTTTCTCATCAATTTCATTTGCAAGTAGCTTTACTGGACCTGGCGTCATCTCGGCTGTGTGGCTCCGGGGCTCACCCATATCCAGGCTGATGTCCTCCCTCTTCACGCAGATTAGGAGAGCGCCAATGGGCTCAGCCCAGCCCGTGGACGGGCCTCTGCCTCGTTGCTGCTCTGGCCCTGCCCTGCTGGGTAGGGGCGGGTTGTGTGGTGTAAACCGGCTGTGCAGAGGCTGGAGGACGTCTCACAGAGAAGATGGGTGCAGTGGTCAGGGGAACGCGCGGAGAGGGGATGGAGACGTGTCTGGACCCCGTGGGCACTGGGTGCCAGTGTGAGAGGCAGGATGATCACATCTTGTGGGGAGAGGGAGGGCGCATTGGTTAGAGGTGAGAGGATATGGGAGTCGGGCTATGGTATTACCACGTGTAGAGCATGGTGGGGGCTTTAGTAAATCACAGACGGCCGCAGACTTCACTCCTCAAAAAGGCGGTATGGGCTCCGGGGTGACTGCAGAGACATCTAAACTCACTTAGATAAATTCGCTTGTCTGAAATGCACCAACAAACAGACAAATGAACAAAACAGAAACCAAAGTCCAAAGCTCATAGAACCTAACACCAAAAACCAACAATGACACTATCATTGTCACCCCCGATCCTTCCTCTCTGAAGCTGCAGCCTGCACAGACAACCTTCCCCATCCTCCACAGTTCTCTGCTCTTCACGTCAGAGAAACGATGTGGGGGTCAGTAGGTGATGTGGAGGCTAAGGTGCAGGATTCCCTCAGGGCTGACCATGGTTCAAGTCCCAGACCCAGAGGCTTGAAAATCATGCTGGACGCATGTGTGTACATGCCCCAAAACCCCAAGAGGAGAATGGAGGAGAAGGGATGGTGGCATGGCCATCCCCCTTGGGAGTGACCTCTCACTTTCCCCTTTCTCTGTTTCTTTTCATCTCTCTCTGGCAAACACACATGCCCTATGGTGAAAACTTGAAAAAAGATAAAAGAGTGTGAAACAAGTGGGAAATGTTGCTAGACCCCCAAAGAATTTTATAGGTGTGCTTGTGTCCTACGGCCTTGCTTCCACCTTGGCAGCACCAGGAAGTCCTGCACCTTTGTGTAAGGCTAGGGGGTGTTCTGCTGTGACGGTGTGACCACCTGACTCCTCACCCTCACACCCGCAGCCAGACTCAACCATGATGTAGGAACCATGTTCTGAGGAACTGAGCAGAATCCACTGTATTAAATTCAGCCTCCTGACACTCCTCAGAAGGAAGGAGAGGGAAGTGTCTTCCCACTTCTCAGGCAGGAGACAAAGGCCCAGCCCTGGGATGGACTTGGCTGCGCCTCCACAGCTCATCTGAAGCCAATAGATGTGGAGCATCTTGACTTAAGTGAGACCATCTTGAAACTCTAGTGTTGCCAGGGCTGGTCTGACCCAGGGAAGAGGTCCTGCAGCTGAGCTCCTCAGATTGCCTCGTCAGGGCACGAGAGGCCA
>NW_006208857.1:1514497-1528051 GCF_000334495.1 Tupaia belangeri chinensis
ATGCCGAGATGCCCACCTCCACCAGCTATGGCAATTGTGCCTTAAGGACTGTGCTGTTAAATAAATTAGGAATTAATTTTTTTAGTAGCATGTGTCTTCAGGTTGGGTGACTATGAAACCTACCCATACTCAGTTCCATTCTTGAAACAGTAAGGACAGGATGGAGGAGAGAGTAAGAAGAGTAATACATTTATCAACATATGTATTGGTACAAAATAGAGATCTAAGCTAGAGGATTTGGAGGAGTAAGAGAAAAGCGAGATGAAAATACACAGGGTGAACCCCAATTATACAGTAAGAAATGGGATTACTAGGGACAGGGAGGGTGTCTGTGAAAGATGGCAGACAGAGGCAGCTTGGTGGCAGGTAGTGGGATCTGGGCATGAGAAGTTAGTGGGAGTTTGGGAGCAGGACGTCTAGGAGTCAGCTGTGACATCGATGCTGTGTTTGATCGTGGTGAGAGGCAGCTGAAACAAAACTGAATGCACAAATCCAGGTCACACAGCCTTCTAGAGAGGCACACGAGAGTGGCACTGCATCCCTAAAGGCGTTAGTTCTCTTCAGCACTCCCCTGAGTCTCTGTTTCTGACTCCCACGAGTCTTCGTTGTTTCTTTCATGGCGTTTGGTGTGTGGTGCCTTGTAAGGTGTGTGGCTTGCTCGCGCTAATTTGTCGTACCGAGTACATCACGGACACAGTACATGACGAGCACCTCAGCGGCCGAAAGACCACGGCAGCTCCCTGTGCACTGCTGTGACGTGAGTGGGGATGTCAGCCGGTCCCGTGGAGATGCTGTGAAGTTGAGCCAAGTCTCTGGAGTGGCCACATGCCCCCAGAGAGTGCAGTGCTGTGTGCATCTTCTGATTGGATGTGTTCGGGGAGCAGGGCAGGCCTGGCATCCACAGCATCCCGACAGCTGCAGCTACTCCTCCTCTCTTCAGGACTCCGGCCCAAGATGAAGCCTAGTCCTGGATTCTTTGTCCTCGCTTCCTGAAACAACCATATTCCTTGTTTTTGTTTTGTTTTTAGCTTTTTACCATAGGGCATGTGTGCTTGCTGGAGAGAGACAAAGAGAAAGGAAAAGTGAGAAATCACCCACCCTCCCCCACCAGGGAGATGGCCACATCGCAATCCCTTCTCCTCAATTATCCTCTTGGGAATTTGGGCATATGCATATGCCTGGTGGTTTTTTTTTTAATTTTTAATTTTATTTATTCATTCATTTATTTTAATTTGACCAGAGACAGAGCAAGAGAGAGGGAAAGTGAGAAAGCAAGCCACCAGGTCCAGGACTTGAACCATGGTCAGCCATGTGGGAGTGTCCAGCACCTTCACCACCATACCACCCTCTGGTTGTTTTTTTTTTTTTTTTTTTTTTTTTTTTCAAGCTACTGTATCCAGGACTCCAACAGCAGCCAGTCATGTGGGATCTGGTACCTTAGCCACTGTGCCACCTGCTGGCCCCACACTGTCACTGTTTGCCTTATTATTTGTATACGACTTCAGACTTCTCAGTGGAAGGCTTCACTCCGAGTCTTAGTGCTTTGGCCAGATGGGAGGACTTATTTTTTTAGAGAAAATTTTCCTATAGGGTATGTATATTTGCCAGAGAGATAGAGAGAAAGTAAGAAATCACCCTCCAGGGAAGATGACCATGCCACAATCCACTCTCCCCCATTCTCCTCTTGGGATTTTGGGCACATGCACACTTGCCTGGTGTAAATTTCAAGCCTCTGGGTCTGGGATTCGAACTGTGATCACCATGGGAGTCCATTGACGTAATCACCACTGCTGGTCCTGAGATTAGAGGACCTTTATGAGACAAGGTGAGCTAGTAGATTTGCAAGAGGATGGTCTCCCTGGGTGGCTTTCTGAGGACGGTTGGTCTCTGTTGCTCTCTCTTGCTTTTTCTTTGTGGAACACTGTGTCCCATACATGGCTGGGTAAATACCCACCAGGGAGCCCAGTACTACACGCTGAGAGGTAGGTATTGGGTCCGCGTACTCACTGTACAGGTCGCTGTCCCTGATGGCACAGGGACGACTCCCAGGAGTCTGAGCGCTCTCCCCTGTCGATGAAGAGCCCTGTGTTTGCCCACGATTACGGCCAGGTTAACGAGTTAACTGCTATGAAGTGAACCCTAGGCCATCTAATACTCTTGTGGACTGGTTCTTGGTCTCAAATGAGACCCTTTCAGAGGGAGGTTCTCTCCTGCTGCTGTAAGGCCTATCTCAGTGACTCCATGGTCAGCACTTCCTGCGTGGTCCCGAGGGCCTGGTGACAGTGATGAGAACATCTAGTCCAGCCATCTCTGCAACACTCCAGGGCTCAGCACACGGCACAGGTCAGAGCAGCTGGTCTCAGCCGCTGGCCTGTCCTTACTCTGTTCCTGTTTTTTCAGGGCTTCAGCTATGTCCTCCATGAGGGTGAGTGCTGTGGAAGGTGCCTGCCGTCTGCCTGTGAGGTGATGACTGGCTCGCCGCGCGGGGACTCGCTGTCTTACTGGAAGAGTGTAGGTCTGGGCCCGGGGAGACGGGGAGGAGGGCAGTGGTGCGGCAGCCTGGGAGCCTGTTCGTGGTTCAGTGTTGACCTTGGCGTTACCTCATTCCCTGTTCCTCGCTTTGCCCAAGGGGAGTTTCACTTAGTCATTGGGGTTATCCAGGTGTCAGCTGGGATTACCTTGCCCCTCAGGAACCAGTTAAGACTGCCTCAGACTTCGCATTTTACAGATTTTGGGAAAAGCCAATGCCTTCCCTATGCGCGTGAATTCCCGGATGTATGCTTCCTGTTTCCTTGTGGGTCTTGGGCTGGCTTCGCCTGAGGGGCTTCAGAGCAGCCTCCCTACTTTGGGCCGGGGCCAAAGGGCTGTCCTCTGTAAGGGACCCAGACAGAGTTCTCAGACCCTTTCATGGATTTCTGTTGAGCTCCTGAGGGTTTTAGAGCAGTAGAGACACTTAGAACCTGGAGAAGCAAACTGCGTTTCTTTCCTCAGAGCCCCTCAGCTGTTTCTGTAAGACCCGCTGTAGCAGCTCGCCATGTTGCTAGTCTCCTGTCCACGCCTGTCCTCTCCTGCCTGGCCCTCACCCCAGCCTCATTCCTCTGTCATCTTTTTTATCTTTGTAGGTTTTTACCATAGCATGTGTGCACTCACCAGAAAGAGACGGAGAGAGAGGGAAAGTGAGAAATCACCTTCCCTAGGGGGGATGGCCACACGCACTCTCCAATCTCTTCTCCATTCTCCTCTTGGGGTTTGGGCACGCCTGCACGCACATGCACCCAGCACGATTTTTCAGGCTGCCAGGTCCTGGACCAAGTGTCTACCAAGTGGGAAGCTAGCACCTTAGCCACCATGCCGCCTGGTGCCTCCCTCGTTCCTACTTCTTCTTTCGGGAGAGATTTTCTTTTTGCTATAGGGTTCATTTGTTCACTGGAGAGACTGACAGAGACAGAAAACAAGAAAGCATCTCCCTGCCAAGGGTAATGGTCATGCAGCAATCCCTTCTCCATTCTCCTCTTAGGATTTTGGAGATGCACACACACGCCCCTGGCATGAGTTTCAAGTCACTGGGTCTGGTTCAAGGCTCGAACCTCGGTCTGCTGCGTGGGAGTCTAGCGCCCTAACCACCACACCACCTGCTGGGCTCCCTCATTCCTACTTCTAAGGCAGAGTAGGTTAGCTGTCTCTGCCATGGCTTTCGGGTACTTACCTTGACTCTGGGTGCTCGTCATGCCATTTTCGTGGACGCAGACTCCCTCTTTGGGGAATCTTAGCCCAAAGGCCAGGATGATAACAGCTCCACTCTGCTCAGAAGGGTGAAGTGGGTAGTGCTGTGTAGGCAGCCTCAGGAGCAGGTGCTGAAGAATGTAGGTGCCCAAATGGCCCGTCTCTGTCTCCTTCCAGTAAGACGCATACGCTTTAGGGAGAAGGGCCGAGTAACGGTGTTACCCTTGAACCTGCCCCATCTCCTCCCCAGAACCATTGCCTTTCTCTACCCCCTCAACAGTAACAGAATGACACACTGAGTTTTTTCCAGATGGGTTTCCATCTCCCCTTTTGACTCCAAGTAACTGGTGGATTTCCCTCCCTTACGTCCTCCCTCTCCAGCCTCTTAGTTTCTCTGTTCCCCATGCAGCCTGCACTGAGGCAGATTTTGTCCCGCCTCCGAGGTGAGCCCCAGCTTAGACCAGAGGCTGCTCCAACCCGGTAGGGGCAGAGAGCTGGTCCCTTTGAGACTCCGTGCCTCTCCCTTTCTCCTTCCATCAGCTCTCACAGCCCTGCCCGGCACTCGTGTGTACAAAACAGGTGGCCTGAGTGTCTCTCCTCCAAGTCAGGTCTCTAGCTCTCCTGTGAGACTTGGGCATCAGCAAAGGTTTTGCTGCTGGAACATGTCAGGGACCAGCGGGGTGGGTGGGAGTGGTCCTTGTAAGGGACCCCATGGCCAAGGCCCAGCAAGTAGGTGATCAGAGGAGGGAGAGGCCTGAGGGTGGGATCAGCCCTGTGGTGGGCGGGCCTGGTTACGGGTGTGTGTGTGTGTGTGTGTGTGTGTCAGAGTTGGGGGGAGGGAATGGGCACAAGTATCTGGAGTTTTCTGCTCCTCACCTGGAACAAGAAGAAAGTGAGCAAGAGCTGAGAGAAGCAGGCCAGGACTTGGCGTGGGCCGGCAGAGGGCACAATTCATGCATCTGGATGTGGCCTCCACCGCGTCACTTGCCGTGACAGGTTTTGGGCAGATTCTTCCTGACTCTTCTGAACACTGTCTTAGGTCTTTCTGGTGTTCTTTGCCCGTGAAGCCACCCTGGACGCCAGGCTGCCCTTCCATAGCCCAGATGCTCTGGGGACAGACTGCAGGGCGAGGGCCCGAGACCAGCCCTGTCAGTCTCCTGCCGTTTCCCACCTCCATCCCAGTGAGAAGTAGCACCAGGCTGGCATGGAGCTGTGCTTCCTGTCGGCCAGCCTGTGCTGCTGTTTTTGCTTAGAGTGCCCTGGAGTCTCTGAGCTCAGCTCAGAGCCAAGGCTGAGAGTGGAAGGGGTGTTCCCGCTCCCCTAAGGTGCTCACTCAGGTCACTGGCCGTAGATCACATGACTCTGAGCTGGGATCTTGCTCAGGGCAACTTCACCCATGAACAGCGCTCTGGAATGAGCCCCATTTACCCCCTCTGGGGGCCTTTCCTTGTCGGTGGGGCTTAGATGTTAAGCTGGGGCTCATCTTCTGGGCCAGGCCAGCTCCTGGGAGAGCAGCACGCTCTCGCTGGGTCCTCGGGCCCCACCCTGGCCCCAGACACTGACTAACTCTGGTTCTGTCCAGGTCGGCTCTCACTGGGCTTCCCCGGAGAACCCCTGCCTTATCAACGAATGTGTCCGAGTGAAGGAGGAGGTCTTTGTGCAACAGAGGAACGTGTCCTGTCCCCAGCTGGAGGCCCCCACCTGCCCTGCGGGCTTCCAGCTGAGCTGCAAGACCTCCGAGTGTTGTCCCAGCTGTCGCTGTGGTAAGGCACTCTGGGCAGGGCCTGGGGATCCGTTAGGAGCCTCTGTCCACTCCGGCTCCTGAATTCTTTGCCTGCGACTCAGGGAGGTGGGCAGGACTGAGATCATCCCATGCCTCCCTAGTGCCTTATAAGAAGGCAAATGCCGGTGGGAAAGCACCTGAAGGCCGCTGTGCCCGGAGCTGAGCCTGGGGACGGCCTTTGACCATCATCCGGTCACCTCATGCAGTCCTCACACAGCCTGCGAGGTGGGCACGGTCCCTGCCTCGGCTCGTCACACGACACTCGGGTGCAGCTGGGATTTGGTCCTGGCTTCTCTGATTCTGTAGATCCCTCGCTGTCACGTGCTGCGTCGCCTCACCAGGGAGGAGCGGGCACTCCAACCGTCTCCCTGTGGCCCTGCCAAGAGGCAAACAGACATGTAGCAATGACAAAAGCCAGTTCTGTCCACCACTTGGCTCTGAATTCTTTGGGACTTTCTCTCGGGACTGAAAGTTCCAAGAGTTACATTTCATTCTCTCATAAACCCACACACCCACTCCTCCTTTAAGTGGGAATCCACATGAATAAGCGCGCCCACTTGGAGCAGCGTAAGACCCTCCTCACTGGAGGCTGGTTGGGGTGGGACCGAGGCAGCCCTGCCCTTGCGGGTCAGCTCTGAGGAGGAAGGCCACCGTGCTGCTGGCACTAGGACCCTTGGTGCCCTGGGTGGGGTTGGGGAAAGACCAGAAGACAGGAGGGAGCCTGGAGGGAGGATCTACGGTGTCCTGCAGCTCACACTCTGCCCTTCTCTCCCCAGAGCCCCTGGAAGCCTGTATGCTCAATGGCACCATCATCGGGGTGAGCCGCTGCCCCTTCCCCAAAACAGGATGTGGGGACCTGGAGGAGGGCCTGGGGCTGGGGGCGTGGGCAGCCAAGTCATTCTGAAGCAGCAGTGGAAGGAGCCAGGGAGACTCACCCCTGACCACACTTCCTGCTGCCTGCGGCACTTCCGGAAGGGGCTGGTACCCTCTCCCTGCTCCCTGGGCTTGGGCCTCTGTCTTGTGCTCGCCTCCTGGCCCTTCTCCGGAGAAACACTCAGAGGGCATCTGTACATTTCTTCCCCTCCACCGTCCTGGCTGCCTTTTGGGCATGAAAGCGGCCACACCCACCACCCGATGCTGGAGGTGGGAGGTCAGGCTGGGGGTGGGCCACCAGGGACAGGAGGAGCATCAGGGTGCTGGGTCCTGAGCACTGCGGCCAGTGTAGGCGGATGTGGGAGCCAGGGTTGGGGTGCTAGGGAGGCTGACTGGGGTGCCTCTGCTTCCAGCCTGGGAAGAGTGTGATGACCGACGTGTGCACCACTTGCCACTGCACCGTGCAGGCGGGAGCCATCTCTGGGTTCAAGCTGGAGTGCAGGAAGACTTCCTGCAGGGCCTGCCCACTGGTAAGAGCCGGAGGATGGAGTGGGGGCCAGTGGCCTGGGTACTTGTGGGACACTTAGTGGCTCAGACAGGGGACTTCACTGGAGCCTTTACGTAAATCTTTCAGTATTTTCTGATTAGGGACAATATTCGACAGCTATAAAGAAGAGAATGAAAGCTACCTGCCCAAATTGCATCTCTCAGAAATAATTATAGTTTCATAGATTTTAGACATTTCATTTCTACTTTTTTAAAATAAGCACAATATTTGTGAGACTTATGATACTATATAGTGTTGCATCCTTTTTGCATAACACATTAAGAAACATTATTACCGTCTTTTGAAAATATCAAAAATTAGTCAACAGTATTTCTTTCTTTTTACTCTGTGCTCATTAGAGAGGGACAGAGAGAGAGAAACAAAGGGAAAGTGAGAAATCACCCCTCAGAGGGACAGCCATGCTGCAGTCCCTTCTCTGTCATTCTCCTCTCTGGATTTTGGGCATACATGCGCATGCACCTGGTGTGATTTTCAAGAACTTAAACCGCTCAGTGGGCCATGTGGGATCCAGCCACCTTAACCTCCACACCACCTGCTGGCCCTGGTCATCAGTGTTTATCAGACACTTACCATGTGCAAAGCTCTGCCACCACATACACAAACCAAAATTTTAGGTGATTTAAAATAACTCTTACATTTTTGCCGTGGTACGATGGCTCTTTTTGCTCTAAATACTTTCCTTAAGATGGATTCTGAGCAGTGGGACCATCCTTTATGGTGTAGTAGATAGAACTGGCATTTTGTCATTTTGTGGTTTTTGCCCTAGGATGCATGTGCTCACTAGAGAGACTGAGAGGGAAAGTGAGAAATCACTCCTTGAAGGGATGGCCCACCACAGTCCCTTCTCCTCTGTTCTTTTCCTGGGATTTGGGGCATGCGCACATACTCACCTGGTGTGATTTTCAGGCTACCAGGTCTGGGATTTGAACCACAGTTGGCTATGTGGAGTCCAGCACCTTAACTACCATGCCACCTCCTGGCCTCCATTTCATCGTTTTAAATAGGACTTTTAGCCCACTTTGCTGGGATTTTATAAGCCTCATGTAGGTGGGACAGGACCTAAAGTTCAGGGGAAGCCTTAGCTTCTTCCTCCAACTGCCCTCTGTCTTTAGAGTTCTGATGTTTTAGGAAATGCATTGGTCAGTGCTGGCGCCACAGCGCAATGGTTAAACCCTGCACATAGAAAGCCAGATCCTATGTGTCTGACCAGGGTTCAAATCCTAGCTCTGGTGACTTGAAAAACACACCGGACATGTGTGTGTGTGCCTAAAATCTTGACAGGATGGAGAAATGGAGAAGGGACTGAGGTGTGACCACATCCCAGTGGGAGTGTTTTTTTTTTTTTTTTTTTTTCTCTCTCTTTTTTCTCTGGCAAGTGAAATGCCTACTGGTAATTAAAATAAAGAAAAAGAGAAAGAAAATACATTGGTCAGATGAGTTTCATGTTAGCCAGATGCATGAAACATAGTAATAACTCTTCCAGATGGCATGAGGCATGGCCTCCCCAAGCCGCAGCTTTGTGAGGCACTTGGTGGGCTATGGTGGAGGTGGGTGTGGGGTCTTTCATACATAGAGCAGCGTAGTGGCCAGAGGGAGCGGACATCTGGAGGGAGGCAAGGACTAGGAGCAGGGTGGGAGCTAGGAGGTCAGGTCCACATCTGTATTCTCCATGGCACTTTGCAGTGTTGTGCTCAAAAGCAGGGGCTTAGTAAAACAGGTGAGGTGAGTAGGTCTGCAGAAGACAGCTACTTCCTGTTCAGTGGTTCAGACAGAATATGCCTGCCTCAGTTAGAAAGAAGCTAACTAAGTATGTGTTTTTGTTTTTCCTTCTTTTTTTCCCCAATATCCTAGTTTATATTTTTGGATTTGGGGCTGTGTGTGTCCGTATGTATGCACATGTACTCACATGTGTTTGTGTAACAGCCCTTCTGGAGAACATCTGGGCTTTGATATGGGATTGAAATGATGCCATCTGGAGTTACAAGTTTTCCTTTTTGCCTTGGATGTCCACTGAACTGTGAGCCAGCAGGAGGTCCACACTGTGCTGTCCTGCAGGGGAGGAGCTGGTAGCTGGTTTTCCAGAATGCAAGGCTGCTAACTCCATGACAGTGCCCTCTGGTGTTCAGAAGGTGGCACGGCAACCTCCTCTATGGCTGGAGAAATCGAGAGTCAGGTTTCTAAATATTCAGAAGTCCACGGCCTGTTTTGGTTTGTGTGCTGTTCTTCTCTTTCTTTTCTCTTCCTCTTTTCTTCTTCTTCTTTTCCTCCTCTTCCTCCTTCTCCTTCTTTTCAGCCAGCACGAATCATGGGCATGTGTGTGTCTGGTATACTCAGGGAGGTCTCTGGACTTGAACTGGGAACCTTCCCAACCTGAGTTTGCCTTGCAGAGTATTGTTTTTGACTTCTGCACCACTGTTTGGCCCCCTATATTCTTTTTGTCCTCTGAAATTCTGCTGTCTCCCTGGAGCCGTGCACCCTGTCTCTCCTTCTTAGAACCCCCAGACTGGCCTTTCCTTCACATGTCTCTCAAACCTTGGTAAAACTTGCCCCAGATAGCGCCATTCTAGCTCTGAATCCTTGACTGGTCTTAGTATACTCCTCTGCCTTGAAAGGCCTCAGCAAGACCTCCGGGGTGAGGGGAGTGGCTTTGATTTAAGTCTAGGAGGGTCTTCTTGAACTGCCCACCTCAGACTCAGGGTGAACATCACCTGGGATGTGAGCTCTCTGTTGCTTCCTAGGGGAGAAAACGCTTATCCCCAAAGGGAGGTGGCTGTGTTGGTGAGTGGAAGAAATGAACACCCTAAGGAAGACCGGGAAGGCATCCCAGAGGGAGACGGCCCTGAGCTGACCTGGAGTAGTGGGTCAAAGGTCAAATAGAGGACCTTCTAGAAAGGGGGAGAGTGAACACTGGCAGACAGAAGCGAGGATTAGGACGGAGGAGAGGGGAGATAAGACTGGGGCTGATGAAATGCACGGAAGGGAGGTGAGAGGTGTGCAAGGCCGAGTGTTAGGGAGACGGCTGAGCAGGGGAAGCGGGGCAAAGTAGCTGTTCGGGCTTGCACCCATGAACTCAGGCAGGCCGGGAACTCGGCTCAGCAGGGGGAGGAAGAGGCTGCTCCTGAGAGGAACGAGAAGGCTACTTCCTGTGACTCTTGAGTGGTCCGCTGAAAGCACCTGCAGCTTGCCCTCGTGGTGAATGGCGGCATGCGGGACGCCTCCCCGCTGTCAGCAGCAGCCAGGAGTCTAGCCACCAGCCCTTGTCTTTGGTATTGGGTGGTGAAGGCCTGGCTTTACAGAGCGGCAGGCCCACGGAGGACTGTTTCCTTGGTGCACTCCCATGGGTGGGCTCTGGGCTGCCCCTTCGCCCGTCTGTCTCTTCCAAGCTCCTGGCAGACCCTTAGCCGTTGCCTTCTCATGACTATTTTCCACACCCCCTTTCTTTTCTCCCTGTTCTTTGCCCTCCCTTACTCCCCTCTGCCTTTACTGTTCTTGGCTTACCTTTGCCTTCTGCCTCTCTGGCATATGGGTTTTTGCCTCCAGTACACCTTGTCTTGCACCCCCCTCCCCATCTGTCCTCGCTTCCTCACTTTGTAAAGACTTTGTCCATCTTTCTCTCCTCAGGCCTGCTGAGGGAAATATGGAGGCATTTCCTAGTCTGTCTTTTCTTTTTTTTGAAGAGGTTTTTGCTATAGGGCGCATGCACTTGCCAGAAAGACAGAGAGAGACAGAGAGACAGAAAGCGAGAAATCACCCCCCGGGGGGATGGTCATGCCGCAATCCCTTCTCCTCCATTCTCCTCTTGGGATCTTGGGCACGCACGCACATGCGCCCGGCGTGAGTTTAAGCTACCGGGTCCAGGACGTGAACTGCGGTCGACTACATGGGAGTCCAGCGACATAGCCATTACACTAACTGCTTGTCCCCCTAGTCTTTTCTTTTGACACTCACTAAAAAATTACTCATGTCCAAGCTTCCATAAAATCCTGCCTGATTTAAGCCCTGTTTTATTTTCTCCTTCTGACTCATAGCCACTCACACTAGCTTACGGCATTTATTTCATTTAATTTCTTCTTCCGTTTACATTGTGCATGGGCCTTCCCAGAAGCATGCATTTCCGAACACACAGTTGTAAGCTCGCAACCCGAACACTACCTAATGATCACAAGCTCCTTTCGACACGATGTTTCTGGCCTGGGCCCAGCCCCCCTGTTTTTGTGCTAAGCTTTGTCCTCACTGGCTTCCTCTACTGCCTCGTCCCTAAAGACACATCAGTTGTCCAAATTAACTCTGAGCAAGCTTAGTGACTCCTAATCTTGATCTTGGGACAGGCCTTCTGTCTAATTTCTCCAATTGACTTATTAAAGATTCTTATTAGAGGGACCAGCAGATGGCATAACAGTTACATTCCTGGACTCCCACGTAGTAGACCAGGGTTTGAGTCCTGGACATGGAGGCTTAAAACTCAGTCCAGGTGCATGTGTGTGTGTGCTCAAGATCCCAAAAGGAGAATGGAGGAGAAGGGATTGTGGTGTGGCCATCCCTCGGTGGTGGTGGGGGTGATTTCTCACTTTCTGTGTCTCTGGCAAGTGTATGTGCCCTATGGCAAAAATCTCTCTTAAAAACACGATTCCTGGGAACCAGCAGTTAGCGTAATGGCTATGTCACTGGACTCCCATGTAGTCGACTACGGTTCACGTCCCGGGCCCGGTGGCTTAAAGCTCATGCTGGGCACGTGTGCGTGCGTGCCCACGATCCCGAGAGGAGAAGGGATTGCGGCGTGACCATCCCCCCTGGGGGGTGATTTCTCGCTTTCTGTCTCTCTGTCTCTGTCTGTCTGGCGAGCGCACGCGCCCTATAGCAAAAACCTCTCCAAAAAACAAAAAAACAAAAACAAAAACAAAACCACGATTCCTATTAGAAAAACCTCAGGACCTAGTGAACGGATCTCCTGAGTGATGATTACTAAATGTGGCAAAAGGAGACAGAGTGATGACAGAGTTGGCTTCTCACATTGACTGAATTTATTCTTTTACCTGTATGTGCTTTTTTAGAAGGGGAGATTAGAAGAGACAAAAGAGCTTCAGTTTGGGGTCCCCTGTACCATGTATGCCTGAGGCTAACATGCCTGCTTTTCCCCTGGACGCAGGGTTACGAGGAGGAGAAGAAGGACAGTGAATGCTGCGGGAGGTGTCTGCCGATGGCGTGCACCATTCAGCTGAGAGGAGGGCAGGTCATGACGCTGAAGGTGGGGGCAAGCGGAACTCAGGCACCCTCTCCCCTCTCACCATCTGGTTTCTTATTTGGGATCTGTTCTTCAAGAAAAACAGACTAATTTTGGTTCCGTATTGACTTTGTTTTCACCTCTTTCTGATTTGATCAAGAAAAGATGGCACACAGCTTTCTCTCTTTGATTCATTTTGTTGTTCATCGTGAGTACAGCTGGTATGTGACCTCATGATCTGGAGTGAGTTGACCTTCAAGATTTTCTCTAGTGCTCAAGAATTTGTTGAGACTGGACAGGCAGTCAGGGTGGCTCCAACTCTGACCTACGAGAGCCGAAGTAGCTGGCAGTGCTAGGAGGTGCCCCTTGTCTCTAGCTCAGCTATCTCTCCGCCAGTTCACACTTGCTGTGTCTCAGGTATGCACTACAGTGGTCAGCACAGTCTGAGGATTCTCTATACGTAGCACTGTTCATAACGAGTCCGTTGTAAACTGGATTCCACTTCTGCTCTATATTCTGAGTGTGAGAACGTTCTGTACTGTCTCCTCTTTCTCTGTGGTTCTCCAGGTTGTTTCAGCCACTCCCAAGTGTCAGGGTGTGGTTTGAAGTAGCTTCACGATGCAGACCCTACCCCTTTCCCTTGTCTTTCAGCGTGACGAGACGCTCCAGGATGGCTGTGACAGTCACTTCTGCAGGGTCAATGAGAGAGGAGAGTACATCTGGGAGAAGAGGGTCATGAGCTGCCCGCCCTTCAATGAACGCACATGCTTGGCTGAAGGAGTGAGTAGTTGCAGCTCAGACCCTTCTTTCCTCTTGATCGCCTCAGTGTTTGTGACTCTAAGAACAGAGTCCCTCTCAACAGCGTACACAGCGCAGCTCTGATGTGATTTGCCAGTGTCCAGGGCAGATCTCTGACTTAACTTAAGCATCAATGAAATGGTAAAATAAAAGCTTAATGGAGAGACAAAATTCTCTAAAGTTTAGGATGTTTTAAAAAAGAATCCTTTCCCTTGAGGGAGGCCAAATCTGTGATCCTTGAGTAGGAAGATGAGAGATCAAAATGATACCTAGTCTTCCTGGGAAAGAGGATTCTGACGACTCATTGGAAGAGAATGCAGAATCATCGAAATGGTTTAGGAACCAGCAGTTAGCATAATGGCTATGTCTCTGGACTCCCACGTAGTTGACCGCGGTTCACGTCCTGGACCCGGTGACTTAAAACTCAAGCCGGGCGCGTGTGTGTGTGTGCCCAAGATCCTGAGAGGAGAATGGAGGAGAAGGGATTGCGGCATGACCATCCCCCCTGGGGGGTGGTTTCTCGCTTTCTGTCTCTCTGTCTCTCTCTGTCTGTCTGGCGAGCGCACGTGCCCTATAGCGAAAAACCTC
>NW_006208857.1:1528592-1536707 GCF_000334495.1 Tupaia belangeri chinensis
GGACCCGGTAGCTTAAAACTCACGCCGGGCACGTGTGTGTGTATGCCCAAGATCCCGAGAGGAGAATGGAGGAGAAGGGATTGCGGCATGACCATCCCCCCTGGGGGGTGATTTCTCGCTTTCTGTCTCTCTGTCTCTCTCTGTCTGTCTGGCGAGCGCACGTGCCCTATAGCGAAAAACCTCTCAAAAAAAAAAAAATGAATTTCAGCCTGGTCAGGTAGGGTGGTTCATCTGTTCACATTTGGGATGGAATGCACATTTAATGTCTAGGGAAACAGCTCAAGTCTATGAGTCCAGAGCTGGGAATCGGTCTGGAGTGACCTGAAAGCTGCTTACAGGGACTACATGTGCCTAACCTGGACTTTGCTGTTCTCCTAGGGGAAAGTTGTGAACATTCCAGGCACCTGCTGTAGCACATGTGAGTATGTTACTAGTCACTCATCCCTTGGAATTCCTGACCACATCTGGGGACTGCTCTTTGGAGTAAGCTTTATTCCAGAAAATTATTTCTTAGACACTGGCCAGTCATTTATGTTCAATCCTGGGGAACGTTCTTTCTGCCCTGAATGCTGTCAGACTGCTCCCTGCTCAGATCCCCTTTCTAATGCCCGCAAAACAGTCGTCTCCCTTTCTCCCCAAACTCTCTGTTGTCTCTAACCTCTGATGCACCTTTTTCCTTCGGTTACTCATCATCATGAGAGACTATCTTCTCTTTCCAAAACTCCTTGAAGATGAGCATTTTTTTTAGAATTATTAATTTAACTTCTTCTTCTTCAATATGACCAAAGAGAGACAGAGAGAGAGGGAGAGGGAGAAAGCAAGCCACCGGGTCTGGGACTTGAACCACGGTTGGCTATGTGGGAGTCCAGGGCCTTGACTACCATGCCACCTGCTGGCCCTACAATGAGCACTCTTGACCTATGGCTTGGCTGAGCTGATCCATATCTATTTATTGAGGGTGGCTCAGCTATCTCTGAGAGAAAGGGAAGCCCCAGCCCTCTAACGAGAGCCCACTGTGTTTCCCCTCTCTATTCATAAGGCTGGTCTATGGTTGTTACCTTCCCTTCTTCACTTTGGCACCTCCTGACCTTGCAGTGACGTCATACCCATTGGTTCTAGTCACTCACAGGAGCAGCTGGATGGAGCTCATCGGGTCTGGACGTCAGATACATCAGATGATATTCTTCCCATACGTCTCATGTTCATGGGCACAAGTAACTTTCAGAAGCCCAGTGTAGAATTACTTGCTCGAACTAATATTTTTGTTTAGGGTTTTTTCTTTTGGGTTTGAGTTTGGGTTCATGGTCCCGTGATTATTCTCAGGTATAGAAAAAAGTGAAAATATGAATACCTTCAGTGTTTGGTCATTCCTCCTTTTCCTGATGGCTTACTCAGACAGCCCGTGCAATTGCTGTAACCATTGCAGATCGAGGAAACGCACTGCGAAGGCATCGCTTTCTGTAATTCCCGCCTGAATGGTTTAAGAATACAAAATCAGAAAGCCAGCGGAGAGGAGGAGTTCTCTCTAGGCATACTGCAACATGGAATTTGGCTAAGAGACCGTTTTCTACAACACCAGCAACAAGGGGTCTTTGTTGGGCGATGCATCCAGGAGGCTTTGAGACTCTTCATAGGGAAAATAAGCCAGGCTCCGAGATTTAAATCCACAGCAAGAGAATACAGTGTGCAGGCCTAAATAGGTTTTTCTTATTCATCCTCTTAATGTAGTTGGCAGACGTCCCCTTTAAAATGAAATTATTGGGAATCTGGGAGACATGCTAATATGTACTTAGGGTTGATTTAAATTTGGTGCTATCCAAGAATGGAAAGCTCCCAGTGTTTGGAAGGGAGTAGTGAATTGACATTAAGTCTTAGGATTCTCGGCGAGCTAAGCAGAGTCCGATCTGCATGTGCATGCCACTGACCCCTGTGTTAAGGGGACGCAGTGGCCTGAGGTCAGCAATGGTCAAGGAGAGGCCTCCACAAAGACTCCTAAGGATATTTTCAACCTCCACAGAAGCAGTGAATGCCGTGCTATGGACACAACATTGTCTTTCCGTTTACCCAGAGGCAGGGAGGGTACCTATCAGTTATATTTATTGGCCACTTCATTGCCCATTAGCTTTTTTTTTTTTTTTAATTTTTTTATTTATTATCATCATAATCTTCTTTATATTACATTGGATTACATATAACTTTACATTGACTTCCATTGCTTTTTCAAAAGGGAATGCCATGCATGTCAGTCAATACAGAGGCATCGATCTCCCCGCTTTATCATTCAAAGTCTTTTCCATGCATTTCCCAATAATTATTATTATTATAATTTTTTAAAACAGTCAATCACTATTTCTCATTTTGCTTGTTAAAAGACTTCACCCATCATGAAATACTTCCCAGACCAGTCCAGTTGAGAATACTATACACGTCATCTTCAACAGATAATAAACCATATCTGTTTCTCACTAACATCCCCTCTATTGTTCACTTGCTATCTTTCTCTATCCTCTTCTCTTTTTTTTTTATAGTTTATTTTTTATTATAATTTTTTTTTCCCATCGCAACACTCAAATGAATTTTCCATCCAATATATACTGTGCGTTGGCTCAATCAAGCACGTCAACATATATGTTCTCAGCAAATAATTTCCCAATTCTTGTGTCCTGCATACCTTGCCTTTTGTTTTACCATCCTAGATTCCCCATCCCCCTCCCTCTGTTATGACCCATCCTCCTCCCACGTTGTCCCTGTCATCCCCGATTGCCCTCCGTGCCTCCCCCCTCCCCAAATGATCTGTCAGTGAACTTAATTAGTCTAAGTCTCTCCAATAGTTATCGCAGCTGGCACATACCTATACATGAACTCAAGTCTGACTTTAGGACTAAACCCCATTGAGTAAAAAGAGCATACTATAAAGTAGAACCCAACTGGGCCCATACCGCTCACTGCAGCCCATTGCCCATTAGCTTTGGGATATAGTTATAGCATGGGGATCATTCCAGCCACTATAGTTTTTAGAGTCTACAATTATAAAAAAATCAAGTCTTATCCATCTACCTCACCAAAGCATAGTGAACCAAGGCTCCTCCTGCAAATAAAATGGTGCCATTAAGTGAGTTAAATCCAGAAGTAACTTCATCTCTGAATATGAAGAGCCAGGAGCAGCTGAGGCATTCAAGTTAACCTAATTTCCCCCCTGGCAACTGGCTTTGGTTATTTACTTACTGTGAAGGGACCGTTCCCAGTCCCATGAGGACACTGGGGCTGCAGAGTGACCTACAGAGCCCCGGTTGGCCCTCAGTTCCTCCCTCGTCTATCCTGCAGGTGAGGAGCCTGAGTGCAAAGACATCACTGCCAGGCTGCAGTACGTCAAAGTGGGAGACTGCAAGTCTGAAGAGGAAGTGGACATTCACTACTGCCAGGTGAGGGTCTCCGAATCCAGTGAGACCTGGATGGGAAGGGCCGAGTCCCCTTGTTTGGACACATCAGCTGGGTCTGGGGCTCAAACTAGATGGTCAACCAGGTGGGATCCAACTCACTTAACCACCAGCCATGGGCTGGCCCTAAGTACATTTTTTTTTAAGGAACTGGGAAGTTTTGATCCCAGAAGAATAGAAAGAATAAAACTGAGAAAAGACTTAGCAAGTCCTTTAAGGAGAATAGAGAGTTATTTGTGGAGGATGGGAGTTCTGTTTTCTAGAGATCAGCAAACATGTGTAAAGGTTACAGCTAGGAAGGTTCACCGTAGAGTGAAGGAGATGCCAGGCTTCACTGAGCTCTCCGTTTACACATCGCCTCACTGTCCTGGGTGTCTCTGGGTGCCTTGCTTGGGGCGGGGAGAGCAAGTGGACTTCCCAGAGTCCTGCCCACCCCGGCGCCCTCCAGCACTGCAGTGCCCACCTCTCTGTGTTGTGTTGCAGGGGAAGTGTGCCAGCAAAGCCGTGTACTCCATCGACACCGAGGACGTGCAGGACCAGTGCACCTGCTGCTCACCCACGCGGACGGAGCCCATGCGGGTGCCCCTGCACTGCACCAACGGCTCCGTCATCTACCACGTGGTCCTCAATGCCATGCAGTGCAAGTGTTCCCCAAGGAAGTGCAGCAAGTGAGGTCTGCCATGCTGCTGTGGTGCCGCTGCCACCTGCCTTGGCCCAACCGGCCAGGGTGCTGCTCAGTCCTCTCCATGTTCTGCTCTTATGCCCTCTCGGGCCCACAATAAAGGCCAAGCTCTCATCTTGCTAAAGGCTAGTGGTGCACTGCGTCTGAAGGCTGGTTGGCAACTGCAGGCTGGGACTAGTTCTGACACTGATTCTGAGGGAGAAAGCACAGACCCCATTGGAAAGCTCTCCAATGCCGGTGTCTGTGGAGGCACTGCCCACATTGGGGGGGAAACTGGCATCTTCATCTCCACAGGTGGGGAGGGTCTAGTGTGGGGCGGGAACTCCATAGTTTCTGCTTCAGAAATACTCAGCCTATTGCCCCAGTAAAAGGGATTAGCTTAGGAACCCTGCATTCTCAGGTGTCTGAATTGGGGCTTCTTAGCCTCGCAGGTGGGTCCTGGAGCCAGGCTCCTGTTGAGATAGTGGGGAAGGTGTCTGACCAGGTGTGCAAAGATTTCTCTGAGCTCCTGGCCCAAAAAGTTCCTGTGTACCATTAGTGGCCCCTGTGGGAAGGAGAGGTGCCGAATACCAAGGGGGGCTCGGATGTGGGGTGTGGCTGGGGCAGAAGCATGGCCCACCACAGACTCAGCCATAGGGTGATAGGCCCCATACTTTCAGACAGATCTAGACCCCATGTCCCTTGTTCAACTTCATGACCTCCAACAAGCCCCTAAATGGTTCTCAGATTCCATTTCCTCATCTGAAAGACAAGAGTGTTAATCTCAGTTAAGGATGAATCACCTCTGCCTGGGAGTGTTTTTTTTTTTTTTTAATAAACTCACGCCATTTTATTTTAACTTTTATCCAAAAATGTAAAAAAAGTTAACAATGTGTTGCCTGGGAGTTTTCGATTACTGTAAATTGCACTATAAGAATGTCAGAAATAACAAGAATAAGAATAGAGAAACCAAGGCTCAAAGGTGTGGTAGATACATGAGTCTAACCTCAGTAGCATAGCTTTACAGATTTTCTTCATTTTCCGGGCTGAAAGAAGTTCCAAGTTTCAGTCAGGCTTTATGCTGGGCCGTGGCCCTAGCGACTCCAGACATGCTTGAGAGGAAGAAGAAGAGTAACACCAAACTTGCCCGGTCCTCACGTCACGTCACTAACTGGTCCCATCATTCTCAACTAGAGATGGTCCTTCCTTAAAGTATTTGAGAAATCTTTCCATACATGTGCTGGCAAGGTGATGGGGGAGGAGAACCATGAGGAGGAAGGGGATGTTCTGGATCCTTTTAACACGGGAGAGACTCAGTTCATTGGAAATAGTGGGTGGTGGAGCTGGCAAGGATTTAGATACCCTCTTTACCCCCTTACAGATGACGAAAGTGACGCAGAGAACTTAACTAACTTACTGCAGGTCACACAGCTGCTGGGTGGCAGGGCCGGGCTCAGAGCTCAGGAGCTCCAACACTGAGGCAAGAACTCCCAGGCTACCCCACCAGAGCCTCCATGATCCCCGTTGCTCACAGTCTTTGCTGCTGTGGGAACTAGTGGCTGCTGCTTTTCCAGGTCCCCATCACGTCTGGTACTGCCCGTGATTATCCTCAAGAGAAGCTACATCACAGGAAGACGACATGGATTATGTTGAGTAGGATGGGTGGGGTAGAGGGCAGGAAGAACGGATAGAAGTTTTATGTAACTACTCAATAATTCAGAGGTCGTCATCTCTCATCCATCACCCCACCCCAACCTGGAATAGCCTCTAAGGTCTCTCTCTGTAGGAAACCAGATCCAGGGACGGGGAATTAACTGTCACTCTTATGACTGATCGCCTAACACTAACCTGGGGACAAGGTGCTATTGGAGGCATGGGCCACAGGGAGAGTCAGCAGGGAGGCAGCCTCTTCAGCATAAGCGGTCAATTATCCAACTGCCTGGGCCCCGAGAGCTAAACTTCTCCACTCATTTGCTGATAGGACATTTTGCTATGAGTGTAAATCTGAGTTGGGGAAACTGGCTGTTATGATCAAACAGTGGTAGGGAGCTGGGTAGTAAAGGCATAGAAGAGCACCTGGCGGAGAAGTCAGCCTTCCTTTATTTTACAGATACTCCGAAGGCAGGGTCTGTCTCTGATCTCAGGGAGCTCCTTTTTCACTCGGCCTCAGAGTAGATGAGACAGAATCCATAAAAGTGTGTGCTTGGGGGAGACTCAAGCAAGGAGTATTCAGAAACTAAGAAAGTGCTGGAGAGAGAGAAGAAAAGGAATGGATAAAGGAGGAAGGGTGGAACATTTTCTAGTTCTTTCGGGATGGGAAAAAACACGAAGTCTCTGCCTGTAAGTGGGGAGAAGGGCACCATGAGGGAGAGAAAGCCCAGTAGCCACGTGTTAGGAGCACAGACTTTGTGCCACCAGCTGCTTGGGGATCCTCTTCAAGGCAAATTATTTGACCTTTGAGTGAGCAGTCTCCTCCTCTGTGAAGTGGGCACATGGCTACAGTCACCTCCTGGAGGTGGGCGAGGAGGAGGGCCTGGCATGAACTTAGCCATGGTTTCTCCTGGTGGCTGGAATAAGCCATGGCCGGGGCATGGCAGGTTCTGGTTTTCCTTCACTTCTCCCCTCCACTCGGTTACGTGTACACTTCCTCCCCTTACCACCCCGGGTCCCACATTTATAAAGCGGGTACAATGTTTACCTATTGGTGTAGGAGAGAAGCTTCAGACTTACTGGGCCGATCATAAATGGTGTAATTGACCTTAACGTTACCTTTGCATTTCGGGGACCAGAAGTCCTGATGAACTTGTTTGGCTCCTGGCAGGTTGGAGGTGTAGATTGTAACATCCAGGGTGACCCTGCCCTGTCCTTGCCTCCATCCCTCTGCATGTGGCCGGTACCTCGGACATTCCAGAAGGCGGCCCTCCTCTTGATCTCTAGGCATGGAGCTTGCACGAACCACCTCTGCACCCCTCTTGAACCCTGTCAGAGTTCTCATGGCGAAGCCCTTGTAAAAGCTACCCTGCTGCTGCCCTTTCCTGTCCCACCTGTTCCCTGACTCCTGCTCCTTCTGCTTTAGAGAAAGCGGGGGCCGCTGGGGCTGAGGTGCAGCGAAGGCAGGCCTGTGACCGGGATCTCCAGTGGCAGCACGGCCCCTCCCTGACCCCAGACTCTCCTCTGGACGTGAATGACCCTTCGGGGTGACGGGAAGGAAGCTTTGCTAGCGGGATTGGAAACTAATCAGCCAGATGGTTTATGAGATAATCTGGCGGAATTTTCATACTTGAACCGGGCTGGAAGGCGCCTCCTGGGGTCCAGGAGAGCAGGCTGCGTTACTGTCTCGCCCCTTAGCTCCACTAACCCAGCGGGTCATGGACTCAACTGGATCACAGGAGCCGGCTCCTTTCCCGACGCCCCGCTAGCTGCGCGGGTGAGCCCAGGGCGCACCCGGGAGAGCGGGGGCTCAGCCGCGGCGGGGCTGGCGGCCAGGGGAGGGGTGGGGGAGGAGAGACGGCAGCAGGCAGGGGGCGGGCACCGCCAGACGCCGCTGAGCCGCGATGGAATTAGCCCCGCCGCGGCATAAGCCTGTCCAGAGGCCAGGGCGGCCGCGGGGCAGTCTGCGTTTCCTGTCCCGTGTACCCGCACCATGGCTACTCCCGGGCTGCGTGGTGAGTTTCCCCAGCGAGGGACCCTGGTCCTGGTCCTCTGGCAGGTTATAGGAGGGAAGGGGTGGAGGAGATAGGTGACCCCGTGAACGGTGGGAGGTCGACCCCCTTCCCCAGGATAGGGAAGTTGAGGAAGGATTGAGCAATTTCCTGGACACTTATTTTTATCAGGGAGAGGGAAGGCAGGTCCTGAGGCAGAGGAGGGGTGCAGCGCTTCTCTGCGATTGGTTGCCAATTCCTCCCTCTGCGAATTTGCTTGTTGGTGCAAGTCCTTGGGATGTTTAACTTAGAGTATGAACAGCTGCTGTGTGTAACAGTGTGCAGAGAAAACAGAGCAAATTTGACTTTGGCATTC
>NW_006208857.1:1536738-1548516 GCF_000334495.1 Tupaia belangeri chinensis
ATGGCCTCACAGATTCCCAAAGTCTCTTCCCGTCCTTGCCCACAGTCGTGCTCTGCAAGGACTCTGACATCAGCCATTTACTCTCTGCCTTTCTTAGGTGCTTTTCTTAGAAGACAAGAGAACTGAGGGGCTAGGTGGTGGGACAGCGGTAATGCAACTGGACCCACGTGGCAAGGGTCCTGGGACCTTCCTGAGCACACTGGGCACCTATGCGGCTGGGGCTGAGGGTGAACTGCAGCGTTGGGACCCTACTGGGAATTCCTGTCTCGTTGTTTCTCTTTCTGTCGCTTAAGGAATAAATAAATAAATAAACAAACTTTTTTTTAATAAGAAAAGTAAATTAAAGGAGTTTGGTGGAGGGAATATTATTCAACCAAGCTTCCCAAATTATAGTGAGTACCTCGGTGTATTCGCTTGTCTGCAACAGAGATTTTGCTGGATGTCTTGTGCTGGGTAGTTCTTGAGAGAGGCATGAAGTGGAGAAGTGCCCACTTGTTTGGCAACAACAATGAGCCGAGGGGACCTGAAGCTAGGTGTCAGTCATTGGTACTTTGTGTGCAGATGTGGACAGATACATCGAGGTGTAGAGCAGGGTGATCCAGAGGGAGAGCCGTAAGGGCGAGCCAGATCCCGGGAGGTCTTGTGGCTCTGGCCATGCGTTCTTGGCATTCAAAGAGAGAAGACTACATTTATCAAGCGCCTGCTATATTCCAGACACTGGGCTAGGTGCTTCACCTCAGCAGCTTTGGCAGTCAGTATTAAGCACATCATATAGAACAGAAACCCAAGTTTTCCAGAGGTCAGGAAACATGTCTGCTACAGTGTGTTACCACCAAATAATCACTGAAAGATGAAGCTGAATTTCAAATTTGAAGCTGACCCCGAGCTCATCTTTGCTGCATCACCTCAACTTGTTGCTTTTGTTCTGTTTGTAAGAAGTCATTAGAAGGAAGTGTAGATTTCAGTGACTGGGGGTGGGAAATGTGGGCGGCACTGGGTGCTTACATGAGGTGTTAATTTTTCAAAGCTGTTAGGCTAATGCTGTGTCATATTCCAGTTGAGGCTGTGCTGTCACAGTATCCCCATCTGGAATCATCATGATTTTAGTGGAACAAGCCCTAGGAGACTTGGGAGTATATTACTATATCAGACAATCCTGGCTAAGAATAGCTGCTGTAATTAAGCAAAAACTTATTTCTGAGCTTCCTGACAGCTAGGTCAGAGAGGGAACAGTAAGTTACATGGCTCTCGTGGTCTAATAAAGGAGACTGGCCCATCAACATTAAACTTTAAGAAGAATGTCATGATGACGTTTATATAAGACATTACAGTATTTAATGGGCTATCATTTCATTGGTAGGATTTTTAAAAAAGATATTATTTATCCCATGGGCATTTACTGTTTGTTCCTGGATTTTTAAAAAAGGGTGATTCTGTTTTATTCTTTTCTGGTTCATTCTACCCTGTTACATTTTTAAAAATGTTCTTTGCAATCCATTAGATTCATATTATAACCAATTAATGGGTTAACTTCTAATTTAAAAAGTAGTGCCTGATAACATAGAGCACACTCAGTGGTTCACAGTCCATTTAGCCCAGCGGCTTCAATCTTTTTCCCTCCCCTGTGTAAGAAAGGGATTTAGACACTACCATCAGGGCTATCCCTTTTCCAGTTTTCCATCTGTTATCATTTCCCTTCACCTGAATCCTTTAGCAGTTACTACAGTACAGTTCTGCTGGTGATGAATTCTCTCAGCTCATGTTTTTGTGAAAAAAGTATTTTTTTTTAATTAAAAATATATTTTCTAGGTTTTTGCCATAGGGCATATGTGCTCACCAGAGGGAGACAGAGAAAGACAGAGAGAGGGAAAGTAAGAAATCTCCCCTCAGGGGAATAGCCACATGACTATCCCTTCTTCTCCATTTTCTTCTCAGTATTTTAGGCATGAATATACATGTGTCCGGGGTGATTTTCAAATCTCCAGGTCCAGGGTTCTAACTAAGGTCTGCCATGTAGGATCCAGTGCCTTAACCATCACTCCACCTGCTGGCCACCAGATGTATTTATTTTACCCTCATCTTTGAAGGATGTTTTAATTGGACATAGACTAATGGGTTGAGAGGTTTTTTTTTTTTTTTTCATTTGTAGTTTATTGATTTCAGAGAGCATGGCACCGAAATGACTCAGATCATGATCCTCCTCAGTTTTAGCTGGCCTGTGTGTATGTGTATGCATTCCTGGTGTGCTTAGGGAGGTTCTGGGGTGTGAACCCAGGACCTATATTTTAACAAATTTGGGGATGATTTTAGCCAGTATTTCTTCAACTATTTTTCTGCATGAGTTTTCATCCCATTTTCTGGCAGATAACTCCTAAGGTCCTTGGACTGTCCAAAGTGGTAAATGTCTTTTTTATTGCTAATGAGTTCATGATAGCAGCAGTCACTAAGTAGTTTCAGGTAGAGGTCGATCACCTGAAAATCCAAGGGAGGGTTAGAGGGTTGGGACTTTCAAGGAGGGACGAGAGGCTGAAGGTTAAGTTGATCACTAGTGGCCAATGATTTAATCCAGCATGCCTACATAATAAAACCACCATGAAAGCCCAAAAGGATAGGGTTCAGAGAGCTTCCAGATCGCTGGAGGTTCTTGGAGGGTGGTGTGCCCAGAAGGGGAGGGGAAGCTCTGTGTTTCTTTCCCCATAGGCCTGGAGTTCAAAAGGTTTGCAGAGAAGTGGAACAAAGATAGGAGTTTATTTTGGTACAAAAGATTTTGAAAGCCATGCAGTCTTCTCCATAATCTGCATTTTCTGCAAACTTTTTTTTTTTTAAGAGATTTTTGCTGTAGGTGCACATGTGCTTGCTGGCGAGACAAAAAATGAGACACCCCCCCCGCCCCTCAGGGGGCATGGCCACGTTGCAATCCCTTCTTTTCCCTTCTCATCTCGGGATTTGGGGAATGCATGTACACGCACCTGATGTCAGTTTAAAGCTGCTGGGGCTGGGACTTGAACTGCAGTCGACTATGTGGGAGTCCAGCAATGTAATCATTATGCCATCTGCCAGTCCCCGTTTTCCGTGAACTTTTTGAAGACCACTTGTATTTTGCCCTATGCATCTTTTCATCTATATGTTTTGTAATAAACCAGGAAATGTAAATAGTATTGCCCTGCACCCTGAGTTGCCCTCACAAGTTAATTGAACCTGAGATGGGAATTATGGGAACTCCAATTTATTGCTGGGTGCTCAGAAGCACAGGTTAAGCAACTTGCAGTTTGTGATTGTTATTAAAATAGGGAAGTCTCTTTGAGACTGAGCCTACAGCCTACGGTTTCTGACACTGTCTCCAGGTAGATAGCATCAGAATTCAGTTAGAGGACTCTCAGCTACTGCCCACGGCAGGTGATCGCCTGTTTGATGTGTGGGGAGAAATGACCGTCCTTCAGGTTACAGATATGTTCTATGTTGATTTTTGTATAGGAAAAATCGAGTTTACTCCTGTCTTCACATCCCTATTTATTATTGCTTTTTAAGTTTGCCAGAGGGTGAATACACTCACCAGAGGGAGAGACAGAGAGAAAGCATCCCCCGTGGGGAATGGCCATGCCACAATCCCTTCTCCTCCATTTCTCTATCATGTTGGGATTTTGAGGTATGCATGCACATGTGCCTAAGATATGTTTGAAGCTGCCAGGTCTGGGACTCAGACTTCAGGGCTGGCCATGTGGGATATGGTTGCCTTAATTACCAGGCTACAGACCTATCCCATACAGCTCTATCTGTATTCTCTTCTTTTTCCGGAACTCCAATCATAGGTGGTAGACTGTTGAATGTTGTCTCCCTAATTCCTGAGGCTCTTCTAAATTTGTTTCTAGTCCTTAGTCCTCTGTTCTCTGGATTAGATAATTCCTAATGATTTTTCAGTTTGCCGTTAAACTCATCCAATGAATATTTTTGATATACTTTTTACTTCTAGGAATTTCTTTTTTCTTTTTCTTTTTTTGGAGAGGTTTTTGCTATAGGGAGCATGCGCTCGCCAGAAAGACAGAGAGAGAGACAGGGAGACAGAAAGCAAGAAATCACCCCCCCAGGGGGGATGGCCACACTGCAATCCCTTCTCCATTCTCCTCTCGGGATCTTGGGCATGCATGCACATGTGCCGGGTGTGAGTTTTAAGCCACCGGGTCCGGGACTCGAACTGTGGTAGACTACATGGGAGTCCAGCAACATAGCCATTATGCTAACTGCTTGTCCCTCACTTCTAGGAATTTCTATTTGAAAGAAATAGTAGCTTTATTATTATTAATTTTTAATTTGCCAGAGGTTGTGTGTACTTACCCGAGAAAGAGAGACAGAGAGAGGGGAGAAGAGGAGAGAGAAAGCACTTTGCAGTGGGACGTAGTCACTCTGTAATCCCTTCATTTCTCCATTCTGTTGGATTTGGGGCATGAATGCACACAGGCCTGGTGTATTTTTCAAGTTACTGGAGCTGGGATTTGAACCATGGTTGGCCATGTGGGATCTGGCCCCCTTAACCACTAGCCTACAGGGCCAGACTAGAACATTTTTATCATTGTAAAAACCTATCCTCCCTCCTCCTAGTCTTTGGTAACCACTAATGTACTTTCTGTCTCTATGTATGTGCCTGTTCTGGGCGTTTTATGTTAGTGGATCCATATATGGTATTTTGTGTCTGGACTCTTACATAATGCTTCCAAGGTTCAGCCATATTATAGGAAGTACCAGTACTTCTTTCCTTTTTAATGAGTAAACAATATTCCCTTGAGTGGCAATACTGCATTTTGTTTATACATTTATCAGTTAATGAACATTGGGGTTTCTGCTTTTTGGCTACTATGAATGATGTTTGACCTTTCTTGTACAAAATTTTGTACATACATTTTTATATTTCTCTTAGGTATATATCCAGAAAAATTGTTGGGTTATATGGTAACTACGTTGAACTTTTCCAGGAATTTTCAGACTAGTTTCTAAAGTGGCCATCCAATTTTGTATTCCCACTATCAATTTCCTTTTTTCTTTAGTTGCCAGAGGGCATGTGTACTTGAGACAGAAAGAGAGAGAGAGATAGCACCTGCTCAATGGGATATAATGCAGTCCTTCTCCATTTCTCCATCCTGTTGAGATTCTTGGCATGCCTGCACATGTGCCCAGTGTGATTTTCAAGCTGCTGGGGCTGGGATTTGCATAGTGGTCAGCCAGGTGGGATCTGGCTCCCTCAACCACTATGCCATGGGGTTGGCTCCCCATCAGCAATTTATAAGGGTTCCAACTTCCAAAAAGTCACCATCGTTGTTACTGTTCATCTTTTTGAATTTTATTATTTCATTTTTTCACCATCCTCAAGAGCCTAAAGTATGATGCTATCATGGGTTTGCTTGAACCCAGGGACAAGAAAAGTCTGTCACAGGAGAAGGAGGAAAAGTTACTACACCTGCTAACTCCTGAGCACGCTTTGGCCTCCTGGCTATAGAAGTGGTGTGCGCCTCAGTCAGGGTTGGGACTCTGCACTTGCCCAGCTTTGATTTGGCTTCCTGACTTCTAAAACCAGCTCCCAAAGCAAAGTACTTAACCATTGTGCTATGGGGATGCCATTTCAAAGACCATTTAGTAAGTATTTATTACATATCCTGCATTATCCCACGTGCTGAAATATGAAGATCTCAGAGCCTACTTGGGGAGACAAATGTGCAAATCTGTAACTTTAAAATAGTATAATAGGTGGGGTGTGGTGGTTAAGGCTCTGGACTCCCACATGGCTGACCATTGGTCAAGTCCTGGACCTGGTGGCTTGAAAATCACTCTGGGGGCATGGCATGTGCACCCAAAATCCCAAGAGGAGAATGGAGAAGAAGGGATTGTGATGTGGCTATTCTCCCTGGAGGGTGATGTCTCACTCTCTTTCTCTGTATCTCTTAGGCAAGCTCATGCACACTATGACAAAAACCTTAAAAAAATAAAAAAAAATAGAATAATAAATGTGAACATGCCACACTAAACATTTCAAATTTTTCAATGAGAGAAGTGGAAGGGTGGAGAGACTATTACTTCAGCAAGGACTATTCCTTTAGCAAAAAGTGAGCTGTTGTTATGTCTTACTCATTACTTAGGTTTTTTTTTTTTTCTTTTTAAGAAGTTTTTGCTATAGGGAACGTGCGCTTGCCAGACAGACAGAGAGAGACAGAGAAATAGAAAGCAAGAAATCACCCCCCAGCGGGGATGGCCACGCCACAATCTCTTCTCCTCTATTCTCCTCTCGGGATCTTGGGCACGCATGCACACGCGCCCAGCGTGAGTTCTAAGCCACCGGGTCTGGGATGTGAACCGCAGTCAACTACATGGGAGTCCAACGACATAGCCATTACGCTAACTGCTGGTCCCTCATTACTTAGTTTTAAGTCAATATGTTATATAAGCTAGCTGAGCTTTATCGTAAATCATGTAGTATCTTTCACTATTGATGTGGATAATAATAACTAATTTTATTATACATGCAGCAACTTAGTCCACAAGATGTCATTCATGTGAAATACTCATATTTCAAGACTGCTCAACAGAGCCATTCCCAAATTCCTTCCTACTTTAAAAATTTAACAGTCCCTGTACACTTTGGTACACCACCAACAGGGAGAGATACTCAGGGCAAGGACTGAATATTACTCGTCTTTGACCCTAATTGCAGCCTGGCACAAGTATGTGTTTAATAAAATGGGGAATGAAAAATTGAAATGCTGAAAAGATAGTAGAGAGACTGCTGGGTAAAGTCATCTCTTCTATGCTTTGCAGTATGCATTCTGGAACATGGCTTATGTTATGTTCAACCATTCTTCAGCAATCTCAAGATTAAAGAAAAAAATCTGACCTTGTCTACAGGTACTTCCATAGTCTACCTTTCTCTCAGTATTAAGGTTGGGATCTTAGCTTCTATTTAAAATAAGTAAATAAAATAATTTCAATTTTAAATAAAGTATGAGGATCGCTTTTGAATGAATACAAGAGAGTACTATTATTTCTGGCCCTTGCCTATAGCCTATGTTTTAGTCTACTTGTGGACAAAAATACCTTCTGATTGAAAACCTGGATGGCAAGAGTTTCTGCTTCTGGTGATAATGGAATAACTAGCAGTAAGGTACACATTGTGCCATAAACTGTAAAACTGGAAAAAAATAAACGAGTCAATCATTTTTAGGCACTGAGTCAAATAGTGTAAAATGCATTCTCTGAGAGAACAAACTCATGAATTTAGCCCCATGAGGTGAGATTATTGCCTGAGGTTCTGGGCTCTGTGTCCAAGTAGAAGAAGGTCCTACTGAGCTGAAGAGACAGAGATAAAAATTTGAAGAAGTGCAGTGGTTGGAATTATAGAGCAGAGCACAGGAGAAGAGGAATCTATGCAAAGGAGGTCCCCAGAGTCCTTCACATGCATAGGATGAAACATGAATTTTGCCAGAGAGAAACAGAAACACTGAGATCAGAACAGAGATGCTAGAGGTCAAACAGTTTAGAAAGGTGTTTTGTACCATCCCAGACAGAGTGACAAGACTTGTTAACATATCTTAACACTTCAGAAATGCAGCTGAGACTCCAGGGGCCTCATTATAAGATTAAGCCATGCACTAGAGAAAGGCTATCTCTAAAAAAAATTAAGGCCAAGCCCTAAAAAGATCAATAGGGAAGAAAGAGTTTAGAGAATGAACCTTAGCAAATTAGAGAATTTGGGAGCTACCATAGATTGTCTACAAAATACTCTAAGGAAAGAAAAACTGAAACTGAATAAGCTCAAGTGATCAATCAGAGGTTGAACTACTTGACAGAAAATTTTCAGAAATTTACCTTTTTTATAGGAAGATATAATATCATTCATAATGTCCAGTAACCACAAAACTTAGTAGACATTAAAAAAAAAAAAAAAAACAGGTGGCTTATGGAAAAAGACAAAGGAAACAATCAACAAAAAGAAAGGGCAGTTAATAGAGTGGGTGAAACTATTTGTAAACCACATATCGTGTTGTATAAAGTGTTAATGTTAAAAGTAAATCAATAATTTATCCAATCAATAGCAACCCTTCTTCATAAATAAAATTAAAAAAATGTGCATATGATCTGATGAGAAGTTTGTCCAAAGAAGACTTAAAAATGACCAAGAAGTATATGAAAAGATGCTCAACATCACCAATCATCAGGAAAGTGCTAATCAAAACCAGGAGTTATCACCTGACACCTGTTAGGATGGCTATTATCATAAAGATAAGGGATAAGTGTTGGCAAGAGTGTGGAGGAAAAAAATCCCTTGTATAGTGTTGATGGGAATGTAGATTGGTATAGCTGTTGTGGAAAACAGTATGGAAGTTGCTAAGGAAACTGAAAATAGAACTGACAGATGACCCAGCAACCCCTTTTCTGGATGCATAATCAAGGAAGTGAAATCACTGCTTCATAAAGCTATTTACACTTCCATGGTCATTCCACATTATTCACAGCAGCCAAAATATGGAAACAACCTAAGTGCCCATTGATGAATGAGTAGATAAAGAAGTTGTAATATATATACAATGGACTTTTATTCATTCCTAAATAAGGAGATCCTGCCATTTGCAGGATGAGCCTGGAGGACATTATACTAAGTGAATAAACCAGACAGAGAAAGAAAAATACTGCATAATCTCACTCGTACACACAATCTAAAAAAAAAAAATACATAAACAGAGTACAGGAATGATTACTAGAGCTAGGGTTTGGGGAGGGCTGTGGGAACTGTAGAGAGATAGGTCAAAGGGTACAAAACCACAATTTTTGGGGATGGGTAAGTCTAGAGATGTACAATATGGGGCTGGCAGGTGATGTGGTGGTTAAGGTGTTGGACTCCCACATGGCTGACCACAGTTTGAATCCTGGTGGCTTGCTTTCCCTTACTCTTTTTCTCTGGTCAAATAAAAAGAAAATACATAAAATTAAATAATTCTTAGAAAAAGTTTATAGACATAAACAACATAAAGACTGTAGTTAATGATATTGTATTGTGTATTGAAAATTAGCTGAGGGAATAAATTTTAGATACTGTTACCACACACACACATACAAAACAAAAAATTTATATGAGATGAAGGATACGTTAATTTATCTGACTGTAGTAATCAGTGTGTGTGTGTGTGTGTGTGTGTGCACACGTGTGTGTGTAAACATGTTGTACACCATAAATATATACAATAAAAAAAGGGAAAAACAAGACAAAACAAGCAAAAAACTGATCTCATGATTGCCCAGATGTTGGATTTAGCAAACTTAAATGTTAAAGCACCTAACACAGATATGCTCTAATAATGAAAGAAAATTGTTATCTTAATGAGTAAAAAGATAAAAATCACAGAGAAATAGAAACTACAGACAAGCACAAACAAATACAACTAACACTTCCTGATTTTAAAACATACTACAAAGTGTATCGCCGTACTGGCATAAAGACAGATATGTAGCTTCATCAGTAGAATTGGAATTCCAGAAATAAACCCTTGAATTTCAACAAGGGTGCCTAGAAATTGGGAAAGGTACTGGGACAACTGGATAGCCATATGCAAAAGAATGAAGTTATATCCCTTCCTCATATTATGCATAAAAATGCACTAAAATTATCATAGATGTAAATGTAATAGCTAAAATTATAAAACTACTAGAAGACAACACAGGAGTAAATCTTCATGGCCTGGATTTAGGCAATGATTTCTTCCTATTACACCAAAAGTGCAAACAGTTCATCTTAGTCCATTCATTATAACAAGATGCTCGAGACTGGGTAATTTATAAAGTACAAAAATTGACTTTCTCACAGTTCTGAAAAGTTCTGGGAAGTTCAAGATCAAGGTATTGGCCTTTACCATTTAGTGAGAGCTACTCTCTACTTAGAAGAATGTACCTATTGCTGTGTCCTCACATGGTGGAAGACAAAAAGGTAAAAAATGGCCTAGCTATTTATTTTGAGCCCTTTTATAAGAGTACTAATCAATTTATGATGGCTCTGTCACTTCCCAGAAGATTCCATCTTTTTATACATTTGTATTGGAGATTTTCAACATGAATTTTAGAGGGACACAAACATTCAAACTATAGCAAATCAAAGAAATAATAGACATATTGAACTTCGTTAAAATTAAAAATGATTCAAACTGGCCACAAGGCATGTTAGTTAATGTGGCTAGATGCCACATGTTAAGTGTATGGTTTAAGTCCTGGATTTGGTGGCTTGGAAAATATGCTGGCTTATGTGCATGCATGCTCAGATCCTGAGAGGAGAATGAAGTGTGACCATCCCTCCGGGGGAGGGGGCGAGTAGTGATTTTCAATCTCATTCTCTCTCTTTGTCTCCGGCAAGCACACATGCTCTGTTGCAAAAATAAAAACAAAAAGACTAAAAAAAAATTAAAAATGATTCAAAAGATATCATTAGAAAATTGAGTAGACAACCCATAGAATGGGAAAAAATATTTTTAAATCATAAATTAGATCAAGGCCTTGTATCCAAAATATATAGAGAACTCTTGCAATACATCAATAAAAAGACAAATAACCAAACTTCAAAGCAGCAAAGGATCTAGTAGACATTGCTTCAAAGATATACAAATATCCAATTAGCACATGGAAAGGTGATTGACGTCATTAGTCATTAGGGAAATGTAAATCCATTCTATTTCCTTCTTTCTTATTTACTTCTTTTTTTAAAAAAAAATACTTTATTTTATTTTTTACATGAGAGAGAGATGAGTATGAGGAGAGAAGTAGAAAGAGGGAGAGTAAAAGAATTAGATGTTTTTGACAGAGTCCCAACATGTACTGAGTCTTCTGCCCTAGCCTATCAATTAGCTAGGACTATGGGTGTTACCACACCCAACCTGCTTAGGTTGATCTGAGAACTAAACCTGGGCCTCCCATGCTACCCCTGCCTCCTCCAGCAATACCTTGTTGTTTGTGCCACTGTGGCTGAGAACTACATAAATTTTTTTTAATTATCAGAGAGTAAATACAATCTCCAGAAACAGAAAGAGAAAGAGAGAGATAAAGAAAAGGAGAAAGCAACCTTTAATATGGCATGATCATGCCATAATCACTTATCCATTTTTTTCATCTTGTTGGGGTCTTAGGCATGCAAGAAAATGTGACTGACATGTTTTTCAAGCTGCTAGGACTGGAATTAAAGCTGCAGTCTGGCTCCTTTAACCACTAGATTATTAGGCAGGTCCCCCCGACAAAAAAAAATTTTTTTTTTCATTTCATTTTCTTCCATACATTCAATCACATTATTCTTTGTCTTACAAAATGGATATTTAAACAGGTGAACATTTCTCCCCAGTACTGTTGATAAAACTACGAAATATCTTCAACAGATAATACCACACCTCTTTGTGCCATTAATGCTTTGCCTCCCTGTCCCTCCCCCAAATGTCCTTCCTAAGACCCTCCTCTTTCACACACACTATGTCTGGTATTTGCATCTATTTACTGCGTTTCTATATCCTTTAGACAATTAGTTTCAGTCATAGAGTGCAGACACTCGGTATATATTAAGTGGGGACATACAATGCCTCTCCTTCATAGCATGGCTTGTTTCACTCAGCAGTAAGTCTTCCATATTCATCCATTTCCTGTCAAAAGCCAGGGTTTTTTATTTATTTTTTATTTATTTATTTTTTTATGGATGAATAGTATACCATTGAGTATATGTACCACAGTTTTTCTAACCATTCATCAGTTCGTGGGCATTTGGGTTGTTTC
>NW_006208857.1:1548598-1558449 GCF_000334495.1 Tupaia belangeri chinensis
CCGACAACATTTTAACATCCAGGCCAAGGCAGATGTCTAGTTTAATCTTTACTGTGCTAAGTGGCATTTGTTTTATTTGTTCTAATCTTACCTATTTTCATGTTTTAGAGGATGCTTCTTTCTTCTAGAATTTAAGATCCAGTGATAATGTCTGTGTTTACCATTTTGTTTCTGTTAGTGATTTTTTAGACCATTGGTTTCAACCCTGGCTGTTTGGTACAATCATCCCAGAAAAGTTAGATACAAATATCAAGAGGTGGAACCCAGACATCAATTTTAACCTTCTGAGGTGATTTAATATGCATCCAAGCTTGAGAACCACCCTGTTCCCATTTGTCCTTTGCCAACTGCACAATTTTTTTTTTCTTTTTTTGGAGAGGTTTTTTTTTTTGTTTTTTTTTGCTATAGGGCACGTGCACTTGCCAGAGAGACAGAGAAACAGAAAGCAAGAAATCACCCCCCAGGGGGGATGGCCATGCCGCAATTCTTCCTCCTCCATTCTCCTCTTGGGATCTTGGGCACCCATGCACACACGCCTGGCATGAGTTTAAGCCTCCGGGTCCAGGACTTGAACTGCGGTTGCTAACTGCTGGTCCCCACAATTATAATTTTCAAAAAGAATTACTTATTCATTTATTTTATTTTAATTTCACCAGAGAGAGAGAGAGAGAGAGAGAGAGCTTCCAGGTCCGGGACTCAAACTGCAGTCACCCATGTGGGAGTCCAGCACCCTTAACCACCACATGTGGCAGCCCCAGCACAATTATATTTTTAAGACTGTCTTCTTATGGCAAGAGCGTTCTCCTCATGGAATAACTCGTGTATGCAACTGTTTCCCTTTCTCCAGAACTGCTTCTCCTAGTTTTTCTTTCAGGATGTGGTGATTATAAATTCACTGATGCACAAATGAGGATACATGCTAGCTTTTTAAAAAAGCTATTCATCCATATTCTGTTTATTATTATGTAAAGATATTCATATTTATGAATTAATGATACTTACAAACTTTCAAATACCCCGTCCAAATACTCCTGTTTTGTTAAAGATGTGCATGAACATATGTGACTATCTGTAGATACCTATACACAGATGCTTCGACTATAGGAAGTATACTTGTCTTTTTTCCTTTTTAAATATTTATTGTAATTTATGACTTGTATAATCATCACACATCTTAATAAGGTAGAGAATGGTCTTTAAAAGCATGTATATAGTGTACAATAAACAAATCGAAAATATAAACATATCCATTCAACATTTAATACTATATTGTGAGCCAATGGTTACTCTGCGAGTATGTACTGAATTGTCTCTTAGATCCTGTACTGTGAGGTGCAATTCTAATTATCAAGGATAAGGCAATAAACAGTCCCATACATTAACAAAGGCAATCTTGATATAGCCAATAAAAGAAGAATGTGTAATTTATATGTAGAGGACTGTGGGAGATAATAGTTTTTAATCCGAAGAAATCTGTGTGTATCAATCATTGGTTCAGTTAGAGAGAGTTAAAAATCGTACATAACAATAGCACATTAGGAAGAGATAGAAAAAGAACATTTTTACTCACATACTGTGGATTCTTATAAGACCGTAGTACTATACTGTGCATAAAGCAATAAGTCCTTAAAAAAGCCAAGATAAAAAAAATTGAAAAGATATGTTTCAAAGTTAATACATGGAAAAGCCAGTGATTTGGCAAATTGTAGGCTTTACAACATTATCGATTTTAGCCTTTTTATGAATTCACTCCAAAGAAAGACTCAGCTATAACATTTTGGACTTTTCCCTCTACTATTAAGTTTTATATAATGAGTAATGATAATAATAAATATGTAAGTTGAAACCTGTGGAGATTATTATTAACTTTTATATAATGAGTAATGATTATAATAAATATGTAAATTGAAGCCTGTGGAGATAACTGTCTATTAAATAATTGGCAGATTTGTATTTTTCTTTTGAAGAGAGATTTTTGCTATAGGGTCCATGCACTTGCCAGAGAGAAAGAGAGACAGAGAGACAGAAAGCGAGAAATCACTCCCCAGGGGTAATGACCACCCTGGAATCCCTGCTCCTCTGTTCTCCTCTTGGAATTTTGGGTACACATGCACACACATCTGGCATGAGTTTTAAGTTGCTGGGTCTGGGACTTGAACCACAGCTGACTACATGGGAGTCCAGTGACATAATCATTATGCCATCTGCTGGTCCTGGTGGATTTGCGTTTAAACCTGTTTGTGTGTAAAATAGGTAAATCTGTATTTAGAATCTGACATTCAATGTTATTATCAGTAAGTGTGGACTTATCCTTTAGACCACTTTTTTTTTTTTCTAGTTGTTTTGTGTTTTGTGTTATTTCTATTTGTCTCTCTAGCTTTTCTGGTGTAGTAGTCCCTTAAGTATTTCCTGAAGAGCCAGTTTCATTTTGGTGAATTCTTTTGGCATTTGTTTATTGGGGGATGATTTTATTTCTCCTTGACATTCAAAGAATGATCTTGCTGGGTATAGTACTCTTGGCTGAAATTGCTCTTCTTTCAGAGTTTTAAATGTATCTTTCCTTGCCTGCATGATTTCAGCTGAGAGAGCTGATGTTAGTCTAATGGGGTAGCCTTTGGTGTCTCACTCTTGCCATTTTTAGAATATTGTCTTTGTCTTTGATTTTTACCAATTGTCTTGAATAGAACTTGGAGAGGATCTTCTTATGTTCTATCTATTCAGTGTCCTTTGTATCTACTGGATTTGGATGTCTGCATGCCTCTCTAAATTTGGAAATTTTTTATCTATGAAAGATGTTTTCTATGCCTTTACCTGTCCCTTCACCTTCTGTAATACCTATTATGTGGATATATTGGCTACTTAATGGTATAGGATTTCCTGTATATTGTCCTCATTTTTAATGGTTACCCTTCAACTTTTCAGTTGCTTTGACTGAATCAGAGATTTTGTCTTCAAAGTAAGAGATTCTTTTTTTCTAGATGGTCTAATTTGCTGTTGATACCTTTAAGGAGGTTTTGATTTTCTGCTTCGTATTCTTTATCTCCATAAGTTCTGTTTAATTTTTTTTCCCTAGTGTGTCTCTCTGTTTATGGAGTTCCTCCTTCAAGTCATGGAAGGATTTTCTTTCTTTTTTTTTTGGAGAGGTTTTTGCTATAGGGCGCGTGCGCTCGCTAGAAAGACAGAGAGAGAGAGAAAGAGACAGAGAGATAGAAAGCGAGAAATCACCCCCCAGAAGGGATGGCCATGCCTCAATCCCTTCTTCTCCATTCTCCTCTTGGGATTTTGGGCATGCACGCACATGCGCCCAGTGTTAGTTTAAGCCACCGGGTCCGGGACTTGAACCGCGGTCGACTACATGGGAATCCAGCAACATAGCCATTACGCTAACTGCTGGTCTCCCTCATTGAGTGTTGTTACAGTGAATGTTCTGCATTCTTTTTATGGTATTTCTGTGACTTGTTGTATTTATCCATTGTTGGTGGAGTGATGATCCTTTGAGAGTGGTGTATTTTTTGCTTTTCTCCTATTTCTTTGGGCTCAGCTTTGATTTTTAGTCATTGGTGGCATATTCACTTCTTCCTTTTTCTTGGAGTGTATTTCTGTAGCTGTGTGCTCTTGTACTTCTTTATGATATGTGTAAGTTCCGTGCTAATTTCCCTTCATTAATGAGGCTTAAGTGTGGCATCCACAGTAGGAATTTAGAGTTTAGATATTCAGGGGGGATTTTCTCTCCTGTTACTATTGAGAGAGTTGTGGGGAAAGAATTTATCTAGAGTTTTCTATGTTCAGGTGTTTGGTTCTTGTATACCCAAACCTATCTGCTCCCTATGTGAATGGAGGTGCTGACAGGTAGAATGTAAGGATGCAGTGGTGAGCAAGATACTATTCCTGTCCTCAGGGAGTGTACAATTCAGCCAATTAAGTTTATTGTCTGGGTTGGCTCTATGGCCTGGTGGTTAAGGCAGCTGGATTCCACATGATTCAAGTGGGGCATGTATGTATGTGTGTGCCCCAAACCCAGACAGGATGGAGAAATGGAGGAGAAGGAATTGAAGCACAACCATTTTCCATTTAACTCTCTCTGTTCTCTCTCTCTCTGGTGAGTACATGTGATTTCTGATGAAATTTTTAAAAAAGTTTACTGTCTGTATGATATGAATTCATATTAGCTACCAAAGCTATACCCTGAGCAATAGCCTATGGACTGTAAATATATTCAAGATATCTCACAAAATTCTCAAGATAATCTGTATCTCGCCTATATTCTGAATTCTTAACTTTTTTTTTAGTTTAGATTTTTCTATGAGTAAAAGAGAGATAGAGAGAAAGAGACCCCCCCAACAAGGTCTTAATGCTGTGATCCACCCCCAGCTTCAGCCAGACCCAGGTCACAGGCACACGCATGCCCAGCGCACTGAGGGAGGTTTCTGGGTGAGAACCCAGAACATTCCTATGTGGCTCTGCTTTTCAGAGTGTCGAATTTTACTTCTGTGCCACTATCTGACTCTCTGTTTAATCCTTCTATAACCTCAAGCATTTCACCCTCACCTAAAGACCTTAGAAGCTTTAGAAGAACCATCTTAAGCTTTAACCTCAGATCTAGTCCATTTTGAGTAAGAGAAAGCTGTCCTACCTTCTCTGGTGAGATGGGAGTAAGAAAGAAGTCATCAACCTTGGTTACTACACCCAGTAGCAAAGGATGGGTCAGAGATGGGTGATATTTATTGGTGGTAGAGGGGGATAAGGAACATTAAAAGAATCCACCAAATATATTGAGGAGAGGAGTCAATCAATCTCATCAAAGCAGTGTGTGTGCGTGTGTATGTGCATGTGTGTGCGTGTGTGTGTGTGTGTGTATGTGTGTGTATGGGGATGGTGGGAAGGATTACATTTTGTTCACTCTTGCATCATCAGCTCTTTCATGGAAATAAAAGAGCAGATAGAAAATTTGTTTCAAACAGGTTATAATTAATGAGCTCACAGAATAGTTTTGACCAATTATATTGTAGACTGGTTGCTTCTTCATGACATGCAAGAAGGGACATTTATACCTTAATCTCACTAGCCACACTCCAAACCACAACGTAGGTTAGTCTGCCAATTAGTTGGCTTCATCTGAGCAAATCATCAAGTCTCGATTTATGAATTTTGTCATTGAATGAAGTACTTTCTTGAGACAAATGTCTTGTTCTTTTCTTGCATTTGGCTTTTAACTGTTAGGATCTTGGGCCTGAGCATTGACTATAAATGCCATTTGTAAAAAGGTCTTTCTATTTTAAAATTTTATTGCTATTTTTTTTTTTTATTTTGCTAGAGGTCATGTAGACTTACCAGAAAGAGAGAGAGGAGAAGTGAGAAAACACCTCTCAGGAGGGATGGCCATGTCACAATTCCTTCTCCTTTATTCTTCTTGTGGGTTTGGGGCATGCACACACATGTGCTTGACACATCTTTTAAATCACCAGATCTAGAACTTAAATATCAGTGTTGACCATGTGGAATCCAGCTGCTTTAACCACCATACTACCAGCTGGCCCCCCCAAAGACTTTTTTAAGTGGGCGAGGGAGGGCAGTAGGTGGCATGGTGGTTGAGGTGCTGGGCTCCCACATTGCTGACCACGGTTTGAGTCCTGGACCTGGCAACTTGCTTTCTCACTTTCCCTTTTTCTCTCTCTGTTTCTCTCAGGCCAGGTGACAAATAAAATAAAATAAATAAATGATTCTTAAAAAAAGAAATGGGTGAAGGATATTATGACTGTCCAGACAGAAAGGGCCTTACTCAGTTGTCTGGCCTTACTCAGTTGTCTGCACAGTGTAGCTGAGTGACTGTTCTGGAGATCTTGACAACTCGCTTGACCTCTTCATGCCTCAGTTTCCTTGTCAGTAAAATGGTGACAACCACAGTACCTACCTCACAGGGTTGTCATGAAGGCTGAATGAGTCAACACTGGTGAGGTGCTTCCAACAGTGCCAGGCACAGGTAAGGGGTTAGCTATTTTTGTCATTGTAGTCATTATTAGGTCAGGGCTGTGTTCAGTTCAGCACAGGGGAATAAATCCTGTTTTGTAATGCACTCACAAGGGAGGATTCCCTGGTTCCCTACATCATTGCTTCCAAAAGCTTGCGACCCCCTCCTGCATCCAGAGTCCCATCCTAGGGAAACAGACACGAAGGCCAATTTTCTGACCTTTTCGAGAATTTCTCTTAAGTGGTTTGGGACGGCTTCATACAGAAGTAGGACTTCAGATGGGTGGGACTTATTCACGCGTGGGGAGAATATTCCAAGCAGAAGCATGAGCCATGGCACAAAGTGTAAATCAGTTTGTGGACATGTTTGACTAAAGAGGCATGTTCTTACACGATGGAAAGATTAGACAACAGACATGTGGAATAGCCAGATATGGAGGCTTGGAATGCCAAATTGTTTGTAAGCCTCAAGACACTGGGGACTTTTGAGAGACAGTGTGACCTGTGAAATAAAATTTTAGGAATTTTATGAGGGGTCACCTGTAGCAGTAAGGCAGTTGGGGATCCATCCACCCATTCTTCCATCCTTTCTTAGGTACCCCATTTATTCTCATTATAGCCAGGGTAATTTTTTAACATAATTTTTTTTTTTAAAGACAGGATCTCACTATGTTGTTGTGGTCCTTCTGCCTCACATGTCTAGCTGGGACCACAGGCATGTGCTATTATGCCTAGTTCTTTTGTAGGCAAGGTCTCGGTGCTGGCCAAGCCAGCTGATCCTCCTGCTTCAATATCCCTGAGTTGCTGGAATTAAAGGTCCATGCCACTGGACCTTTCAGTTGGACCAAAAATTGAACTCAGGTCTTTCACGTGGTCCTGCTGTTTGAAGCACAGGGTCTTAGTATCACACGCCACCATGGCTGGGTTGCTAGTGCCATTCTAATCATGTTGCTCCCTGTTTAAAATCTTTTAGTGTTATTATGAATGATAAAACCTGTATTTTCACAGAGTGGGATTTGGGGTGGTTCAGGATTGAGGAGAGATGTTTTAAGGATGAAAGGAGGGCGATCCTAAAGACCAAAGAAAAGAAAAAGTGATCCCCTTCTGGAAGCTGCAGGTAGATAATTCTCTCTAGATTGTGTGTGTGTATGCATGTGTGCATGTGGATGTGTGTTCCTGTGTTTGTGCGTGAGTGTGTGTGAGCAGGGAGTGACTAGCAAGAGATGGTACTGGAAAGGTTGACAAGAAAGATGGTAAAGGGCTTTGTAGGCCAAGTTGAAACGTGTGTGCTATAAATCACAAGGGGCTTTTCTGTGCCCCTCCATTTCCATCATACATCAGCCATTTATTGGGACTTTGGGTGGAGGAGTTTGAGGGGGCAGTCCTTGCTCTCAGATGGTCAATGACCTGGAACGGCCACGCTGACGGCAAAGGACCATACAAGCGAACGCCTTTCCCCTGCAATCTCCTTTCCTCTTTCCCCCATTGGCAATGCCCATTCATCTCTTTTGGATGTACCTCAAAAGTTTTATCCTCAAGGGGCCTTTCCTGAGCCAAAGGCTTCTGCAGGTCCTTGTCACACTTCACCTTCACTGCTTCTCCCACCCCTGAAATGATCTCGTTAGTCTACCTTCCTTCATGATTAGTCTTCTTTCCTTGTGAGCATCAAGGGCTTGGTAGGAAGGGCCATGTTCTGTCTAGCTCTCTGTTCCCAATGCTTTACACATGCTTGGCAAGTTAAATGACTGGAATGAATGAACAGAGGTGACAAAGAGTGTACATATTACCCCCTACCCTGTCCAGGACTGGCCGGTGTGCTTGGAGCATGACAAGGTGGTGTGTGCAGAGGGTGGAGGTGTCGGGGGACAAGGCAGGCAGTGGAGGAGTGTTGGGAGATGCCAACACATAGCAGGGCCCGGGTCAGGGACCCTGTGTGCTAGATTACACGAGTTGGTCTCCGTCCTAAAAGAGTGAGGAGCCTCTGAATGAGAGCCACTTGACCTGATTGTTTCAGAATAGTAACAGAGCCCTTTTCTGAGCCAAGGGTGGGAGAGAAGCAAGATTAGCAGGACAGGGGCCAGATAGCATGTATATCCAGGTACAGGGTAGGGATAGGGACTGTGGCAGTGTCGTCATTGGGAAAGAGATGTTCGTACCTTAGAGGAGAGAGGGCTAATTTTGAGCCATGGCTTTAATATCAGCAGAGCTGAGGAGGCAGATTTGCAAATTATTCTTTTTTTAATTAAAAATATTTTAAAAAAATTGCCAGAACATTTGCACATTTACCAGAGAGACAGAGAACCCCTCAGTGGGGTGTGGTCATGCTGCAGTCCCCTCTGCTGTATTTCTCTATCTTGTGGGGATTTGGGACATGCATGCTCATGTACCACTGTGTTTTTCAAGCCTCCAGGGCTGGGACTCAAACCATATAGTCAACTATGAGGGACTTGGCCCTCTTAGCCATTAGGCTACGGGGCAGGGCAACAAGGGGTTGTTTCCGTGTGGAGGAACAAGAAGGTCATCTTTGTGTTCCTTTGGCTCATACAGAGGCTGAGGAAGGTGCTGCTCAGCAAGACTATGAGGCCAGGGCTGGGATGAGCCACATTTTCAGCCTGGCGTCTCCAATTTTGGCCGAGTTGGGTCAAACTTACTCAGGAAAGCAGGGAGAGATCTCAACATAAATGTTGTGCTAAACTGTTTCAGGACACTCGAGGGCAGATGCAGGGTGAGGGCCTTCCGACCTAGAAGTATCTTCTTGAGGCTCCTAAGAGTGCCTGCTTGTGGTAGGCGCATGGTGGCCGGGCCTTCCTTAGCCTGAAGAGTGGATGTTCCATCTTCCCGTGGAAAGGCCCTGGGCCTTCTGGTATTGATGAAAGCAGCAGCCTGGACAGGCTAGGGACAGGCCGCCCTTCATTTCAGGGCCCTCCACATGTCACCCAGCAGGGTTCTGTAATGAGGCAGTAACGAAGCCAAGAGGGAAACCCTGAGGAAAACCCCTGCTGCTGGGAAGTCCTGCTCCCACGGGAGGCCTCTCCTGCTGCTGTTCCCTCAGAGAACTGGAACCTCTCAGGGCCTTGGTGACTCACCTCACGCTCTCTACCTGCAGAACCCACTTCCTGCTCTTTCTCTGCGCAGTCTGGCCCTGCCCTGCCTTGTCCGTGTCACTAGCTCTTTTTTTTTTTCTTCAGAGGTTTTTGCTGTAGGGCACGTGCACTCATCAGAAAGAGAGAGAGAGACAGAGACAGAAAGTGAGAAATCACCCCCAAGGGAGATGGCCATGCCACAGTCCCTTCTCCTCCATTCTCCTCTCAGGATCTTAGGCATGCATGCACACACATATGCCTGGTGTGAGTCTAAGCCAGGGAATCCCCTAGGTCTGGGAATTGAACTGTGGTCAACTACATGGGAGTCCAACGACATAGCCATTACTCCAACTGCTGGTCCCCACTCACTAGCTCTTTACATTCTACTTCTGCCCTTCTCCTCTGTTCAAAGGCCCTTTTCTATTCTTTTCCCTTTTCTTTTCTTTTTTTCTTTTCTTCTTTTCTCCTCTCTTTTTTTTTTCCCTCCTTTTTAAGGTTTTTGCCATAGGACATGTATACTTGCCCGAGAGAGAGAGAGACAGGGAAAGTGAGACATTACCCCTCAGAGGAGATGGGCATGCGCACAGTCCCTTCTCGGCTCTCCTGGGATCCTGGGCATGGATTATACACATGCACTGAACCACGGTCAGCTATGTGAAAGTCCAGTGCCTTAATCACTGTCCCACCTGCTGGCCCCTCAGAGGCCCTTTCTAGTCCTTTTTTTATTTTTTGAGAGATTTTTGCTATGGGGTGCATGCGCTCACCAGAAAGACAGAGACAGACAGAAAGTGAGAAATCACC
>NW_006208857.1:1558511-1588107 GCF_000334495.1 Tupaia belangeri chinensis
CTTGGGCACACACACACACACACACACACACACACACACACAAATACACACCCAGAATGAGTTTAAGCTACTGGGTCTGAGACTCGAACCGTAGTTGACTACATGGGAGTCCAGTGACATAGCCATTATGCCAACTGCCGGTCCCTCTAGTCCTAATTTTATGGGGTGACTTGGAGGATTTCTACCATACTGTCTGCTTGATCTGAAGGGCCCAGACAAACTCCTGTATATCAGCCTCTCTTCCCTCACCTTCCATGGTGTATGGTCCCTGCCCCATTAGAGACCACTCTTTTGGGCTGACTCTGCTCCTGGGGACATGCTGCCTAGTGGCATTGGTAGAGCCTTTTAAAGTTATTAGAGTGCTGGGGTCAGCAGGTGGTGTGGTGATTGGGGTCTTAGATTCCCATATGGTCAATAGCAGTTCGAGTTCCAGACCTGGCAGCCTGAAACTCATGCTGTCGTATGTGTGTGTGGCCAAAATTCTGAGAGGAGAATGGAGGAGAAGGGATTGAGGCACTGTGGTCATATCCCTTGGGGGGTGATTTCTGAGAAACACTCTGTCTCTCTTGTCTTCTAGTGAGTACACATGCCCTATTGCCAAAATCTCTCAAAAAAAAAAAGTTTTCAAAGTTGCTTTTCATTTATATTATCTGAGGATGTCAGCATGGGCTGTTGGTACTTTGGTGGAAATTAGCTTGTTAGCCATGACAGGTGTTAGTTGATTTCTTCTGAATACCACAGACTGGGTTATTTATAAAGAACAAATTTATTTGGCTCATGGTCAGGAGGTCCATTTTGAGGGACTCTATCTGGTGTGGGCCTTCTTGCTGGTGAGGGGGATTCTGCAGAGTGCCCCTATGGATCCACAGTGCTTCAAGGGCTCCCTGAATAGAGCAAATAGAAATATTCAGAGACATTCTGATTTCAAAGAGATGGGAGTGGGAAGGGGTGCAAGTGGAAATAAGACTGGAAAATATAATGGAGACTGTAATGCATACATTCAAAAGATCCCTCTGAAGGTGGAGAACAGATTGTATTAGGGGCTGATGTAGCTTTGGGGAGATGCTGCCCATGTTCGGTGGGAGGTTTCTGGTCATTTGATCTGGGCACACCTTGACTAGGTGAAGAGGATCTCCTTTTTGCTCACCCTAATGCTTTTGTGAGAGTCTTGGACAGTTGAAAGAGGCGTGAGTCACACCTGCAGTGGTCAGTCAGGAGCTGGGCTAAGGCCTGGGACACAGAAGGGATTCCTTTGATTAGACGAGCAAAAGGTTATCTTTCAGTGATAGCAGGCCTTCCTCTGACAACTTTGCCTGTATCCTTGAGGCAGTGTACTTTTTTTTTTTTTTTTGAGAGAGATTTTTGCTATAGGACATCATGTGTGCTCACTGAGAGACAGAGAGACAGAAAGTGAGAAATCACACACACCCCTGGTGTGTGTGTGGGTGCCATGTTGCAATCCCTTCTCCTCCATTCTCCTCTTGGGATTTTGGGCACCCATGCATACATGCCCTGCATGAGTTTCAAACTGCCAGTTCCGGGATTGGAACTGTGGTTGGTCCATCTGCCTTAACCACCATGCCACCTGCTGACCTCTGCACCTCCTCCTAATCCTACGTACCATCCCACGTTCATGTCTCAGTTGGAAGAAAATTATGCCAGTAGCATCAGGATATTCCTTACACCTCGATCAGCAGATTTCTGAAATAAGGATGTACGTCTCTTGATTTTTCTCGGAAACGTCCCAGTGTGAGTGCCAAGGGGGCAATGGAGTGTGTGCCTGTGCCTAGAGGAGAGTGAGAGAGGTGACATCTGGGAAGCACCAGCACACAGATGAGGATGGAAGTCTCAGGAGTGGGTGGGGGTGCCCAGGGAAAGACCTCGGTCCAAGTCTTGGGAAAAATCCATCTACTCGATTGGTAGATGGGTAAGCCTTGCCTCTGCCCTCATGTCACCCATATTCATGAGCACCCATGGATTTGTTGTTCTGGGCAGGGTGTGCAAACAGCCAAGTGAACAGTGAATGAAAGACCATAGGGTGACATGTTCACAGGCTATGAAGGATGACCCTGACTTCTCATTGACCTCAGTTCACCTTTCTGAGCTTCTTAGGGAGTTCTCTAGGTGTGTTCACCTGTTCCACCCTTTCCGAGAATCAGGTTTTACTCATCCCCCTTGGTCTTCTTATGTCTCAAGCCAGCTCTCTGTGACTCTCCACATTTGTGTCATTATTGCTTGTTAGGCCTTTCTGGAACTGGGATGACTGAACCATATGCTGTGCTCCAGTCACTTGCTCCAGTCACGTGGAGGGGAGGTGGGCTTGAAATCCAACCTGTCAGGCATCTAACCTATGATCCATGTGTCTGAGAGACTTGTCAGGATGGTTTGTGGGGGCCCACCTTAAGCCCTAAGTGGCACTTTTAGGGATGGTGACTCTTGGCTAATGGTATGACCAAAGTTTCAAGTTTCCTGTGAATCTGAGCTACCCAGAGTCATAGTTGTGAATCTACATATAGTTGCCCAGGGTGGTCCTTGAATAAGCATCATCATTTTTTTTTTTTTTTGCTATAGGGCTCGTGCGCTCGCCAGACAGACAGAGAGAGACAGAGAGACAGAAAGCGAGAAATCCCCCCCCCAGAGGAAATGGCCACGCCGCAATCCCTTCTCCTCCATTCTTCTCTTGGGATCTTGGGCACGCACGCACACGCACCCGGCGTGAGTTTAAGCCACCGGGTCCAGGACTCGAACCGTGGTAGACTACGTGGGAGTCCAGCGACATAGCCATTACGCTAACTGCTGGTCCCAATAAGCATCATCTTTGTTACTTGTCCTAGCTATGTATCTGGAAAATCTTGGGCTATTTATTTATTTATTTATATTTTCCCCCCTTTTTTCTCCCCTAGTTTATCGATTCACAGAATTTCTTAAAGAATCTAACTACTTTCAATAGCAAGCTCTGCTGATATATACATATCTATGAATACATGTCTGACTTTAGTCATGAAACTCTGAGTAGAATGAATATACTATAAAGTAGCACCTAGCTGATGCTATCTAGTTTATGATGGTCATTAATTATGTATTTTATACTATATTTTTTAATTTCAAGAAAAGCAGATTTAGCTTTAATAAATCAAATAAGTGCTAAGGAAATATGCTTAAAATTTAAAGCCAGGAAACAAGTTGGGATTCTGTTCAAACAGTAGGTACATGAACCTATCAGCCACTCAAGACAAGACAAAAATCCTTAAAACCAGAAAACAAAGCCTAGAAGAAAGTCAGCAATGTTTTAGTCAAAATTCATAAAATTCTATTTCACCATTTCAGTCTCATGTAATTAATCTATCTTCTGTTGTGGTTTGATTTTCCCAATTAAATTCTGGGATATAATATTCAACTCCAGACTTGTCCCCATGATTAAGTTGGTCATTTTCTTAGTTTTTAAAGTCTTATTTCTGTGTGACTGTATTTAATTTTCCTGGCACAGCACTCCCTGCATAACTTATTGGAGATCTGGTCTGGTGTTGGTAAATTTTTTCAGGTTTTATTTCTCTGAGAATGTTCTTGTCTTTTCTTCCCATATGCAGGATAATCTTGCTGGGTATAGTATCCTTGGTTGCAATTGCTTTTCCCTTAACACTTTGAATATATTTTCCCATTCTTTGCTCACTTGCATTGTTTCTGATGAGAGATCTGCTCTCAGCCTGATGGGATATCCTTTGTAGGTAACTTGACGTTTCTCTCTTGCCAATGTTAGTATCTTGTCTTTGTCTGTGGGTTTGCTCAATCTGGCTATAATGTGTCTTGGAGAAAATCTTCTTGGATTGATTCTATTGGGGATATTTTGTATTTCTTGGGACTGGCTCTTTGAATGCCTCTCTAGGTTTGGAAAGTTTTCTTCCAGGATTTCATGGAATAGAGTGTCAATGCCCTTATGGGTCTCTTCCCCCTCTGAGATACCAATTTATCTGGATGTTTGGACATTTGATGGTATCTAGTATTTCTCATATAGTATTCTAAATTTTTTTGGCAGTTTTCTCAGTCTTCATGGTGGATTTTTCTAGGCCAGTAATTCTATCTTCTTTATCTGAGATTTGATTTTCGATATGATCTAGTCTGCTTTTAATACTTTCAAGGGAGGTTTTGACTTCCTGTATTATAGTCTTCATCTCTAACAGGTCCATTTGATTCTTTTTTATAGTGTGAATTTCCTCTTTTAGATCTTCTAAGAATTTCCTCACCTCCTGAAGCTTGTCAGCTCCTTTCCCCTGTCTCATCGGCAGTTCATTGTCTCTCTACTCTTCAATCTCTGTGAGCTTTGTCACAATGAAAATTCTAAATTCTTTATCTGACATTTCCATGAATTTCATCATACTATCTGAGGATGTAGAGGAGTTATTATCTTTCCTTGGAGGAGAGGTATATTCTTGTTTTCCATATTTCTTGTGACCCTGGGGTGATTTCTAGTCATCTGATGGACAGTGCATTTTTTTCTAATTCTTGAAGTTCTACCTGAGTGTTCAGAGGCGTGCAGGAGGAGCTGATCTACAATCTCTCTTTCTCACTCTTTATGCATCAAAATCAGTGGGAATGGAGGAGTATTTTGACCCTAATTATATTCAGATGTTTAGATCCTGTTCTCTTGGACCTGTCTAGACACTTAGTGTGTAGGAGCTGAGAAGCCAATGAGTAAAGATAAAGAAAAGATTTAGAGAAAAATAACAACAAAAATATAAAATAAAAAGAAAATAAAAAACTATAGATTTTAATTTTAAAATGCAAAAATTGAAAACCGTGCAGCATGCTGCACGAAAGCAATATTTCACAGCTGAAGTTCAGGATCCATGTGGTGATAGGCCTGGGTTTCTGCCCTTCCTAAACAGAATCTATATTTTATTTTATTTTTTTAAGAGAGTTTGTTTCGCTATAGGGTGTGTGCACTTGTTGGAGAGACAGAGAGACAAAAAGGAGGAAATCCACGCTGCAATCCCTTCTCCTCTATTCTCCTCTTGGGATTTTGGGCATGTATGCAGCATATGTGTCTGCTGTGAGCTTCAAGCTACTGGGTCCGAGACTTGAACCACGGTTGACTACATGGGAGGCCACCAATGTTAACTGTTACACCATCTGCTGGTTCCAGTCTTGGAGTTTTTAGACATTCCTCCAGAAGTTCTGAAGCCTATTCTGGGGTAGGCTTGTGCCATTTCTGCCTTGTGCCAGTCATAGGGGAGGCATGCTTAAAGGCACCAGGGAAGAGGGATGAGACGAGACTGGGAACCAATGAAGGGAGCCCCTTTCTGAGTGACCTGAGCCAACGGCCTCCCCATGGACCCACCAGCATGCATGTCCACTTCTCCCTGGGCAGTGCCTTCCTGGCCTCCTCTGCCTTTCAGAAGATACCTACCCTTCCAGTCCAAGGTCTGGCTCAACTTATGCTACTTTAAATTCTTCATCTTTCTCATCTCCCACAGTATAAACTAGAGCCCATAATATAGAAGTGAATTATGGGCCAGGAGATGGTATAATGGTTACATAGCTAGACTCCCACATGGCTGACTGTGGTTTGAGGCCCACACCCGATGGCTTGAAAGTCACTGGGAATGTGTGCATGTGTGCCCAAGATCCCTGGGGAAGAATGGAGAAGGGACTGAAGTGTGGCCACCTCTTCCCCCGGGGATTGGGGGGGGATGATTTCTCACTTTCCCTCACACTGTCTCTGTCTCTTTCTCTCTGGCGAGCACACACACCCTTAGGCAAAAACCATGAATTATGAAAGCTATGCCCTGCTGGTCATGATTGCCTATCAGCTCTCTCTTTATAAAGATACTAGTAGAACTATTACAAATGTGCATGGCATAATATTCAACATTGAAGAAGATGAATATGTGTATATGCTTGATTTAATTATTATACATGATATGCAAGGCTTAAGAGAAATTATACTGGGCATCAGCAGATGGTGTAATGGTTATGTTGCTGGACTCCCATGTAGTCGACCACAGTTCAAATCTTGGCTTAAAACTCATGCCAGGCGTGTGTGTGTGCATGGCCAAAATTCCGAGAGGAGAATGGAGGAGGAGGGGTTGCAGTGTGGTCATCCCTTTGGGGGGGTGATTTCTCACTTTCTGCCTTTCTCTGTCTCTGGTGAGTACACGTGCCCTACAGCAAAAAAAAATCTCTCTCTCTCAAAAAAAAAAAAAACCAACGAAACAACAACAAAAACTATACTGTAGCCCACAAAGTTACACATTGATTATATGTAAACCAGAAATCACAAAAATAAAAAAGAAGGGAACCAGCAGTTAACGTAATGGCTATGTCGCTGGACTCCCACGTAGTCGACTGTGGTTCACGTCCCGGACCCGGTGGCTTAAAACTCACGCCGGGCGCATGTGCGTGCATGCCCGAGATCCCGAGAGGAGAATGGAGGAGAAGGGATTGCGGCGTGACCATCCCCCCTGGGGGGTGATTTCTCGCTTTCTGTCTCTATGTCTCTCTCTGTCTGGCGAGCGCATGCGCCCTATAGTGAAAACCTCTCCCAAAAAATAAAATAAAATAAAATAAAATAATAAAAAATAAATAAAAAAGAAGAAATTACATGTTTAAGTGCAGGGACCAAGTGTCTAGGACCCATGCAAGTGTCCAGCAGAGAGCTGAGGACGTGAGGGGCCTGTTCCACAACTTGGTAACAGCCACAAACTCTTGTTATTTCTGCTCACATGGAGCTTAAAATGAAATAATAAGGATAGTTATAACTATCAATTTTTATCACATGTCCATGAGACCTGAGCAACTCATGGCCTCTGTTTGGGGCCTGGTGGCCTCCTCTGTGTAAGGAGTCGGAGTGTTTAATCCCTTGGTCGCCTCCGGTTCTGACATTCTGTAATTCCATCACCTGTCAGGAGCCTTTCTCTCCGGGGAGTGATGCAGAAGTTTTCTGAAATCGCGCTGTGTTCCTGCTGTACATGGGCAGCTCTGGGAGGGCCAGGGGGAGGCTGTGGAGCAATGAGGCCTCGGTGAGGGCAGCAGGTGTGAGGATCCCGCAAGAGCAAGGATGGTTTTCTGTTCAGAGGATGCCCCTGCCCTCAGCAGACCCATCACCTTCAGTCTGTCCTTGCTCTTTCCTTGAGTGGCCAGGGGGGCTGGCTGGGGTGCCGGCTGGTTTTGCTGCCCTGGGAGAGGCTCTTCAGCCTAAGCCTTTAGTGTGAATTCAAGGTGCCTCTGCAGGCAGTGCCCCGCACTGGCAGTGCCCCGCCCTGGCAGTGCCCCACCTCTCTCTTCTTGTCTAGGAATTGTGAGAGATTATGACAGCTGTGATCCTGAGGAGTTCCAGATGGCAGCTAGGCCTGCGTGCGCGTGTGTGCGCAGTGGGGCGGTCCCACTGCCTGCCCCACGCTCCCTTCCCCGGTGGCCAATGAGAGCTCGTCCAGCTAATGCCTCGAGGACTGACCAGGGAGGCGGCTTTGAGGAGACGTGGCCATCGTAGGTGCCTCCGTGTCGCTGTGTCTGCTTTTCCCCTCACCTGAAGTTGTTCTGCCTTCCTTGTCGTCCCTGCTTACAGATATCCCCCAGATCCCTGGCTCCCCACGCCGCCGGCTGAGCCCTCAGGCAGTGGCCAGACGGTGCCAGGGCCCGGAGCATGGACAGAAGTATCTTGAGGTGCCAGGTCCCCAGGCCCGGGGGCCGCAGGGCAGTTCCAGGCGAGATTCCGGCCAGCCCTCCAGTGGAGTGAGTGCACGCAGCGGCTCTGTGAGTACTGACGGGGGTGGGCCGCCCTGTGGGGGCTGCCTGGTTGGGGCATGAGTGTGCGAGAGGCCCTGTGTTTCCTGAGGCCTTTTTCCTCTCTCTCCAAGTCAGGCACCATTTCCCAGCAGCATGGGCCTTCTGCTCAGAGAAAGGTCAGCGAGGAGGAGAAGGAGAGGTCAGCTGGTCCCACCGCCGGTCCGCAGACTCCCTGGCTCCCTCCCATGGGCCTGAGAAACGGCCTCCTCTGCCCTGCGGTGGCTCTGAGTCCTCCCCTGTGCCTGGCACTTCAGCTGGTTGCCCAGGTGACCTCTCAGGTGGCTGCAGAGGCAGCTGGGTACCAAACCAGTAATAAACAGGGAGGCGCCCAGAGGGCGGGAGCAGGTCCCTGCAGCTCCGCCTTGCTCCACCTCTCACTTGCAGAGGAGAGCAGCTGCCAGCCCCCCTCTGCCGTCTCTGGCTGGAGAGGAGGAGGGTGAGGATGATGTGGGACTGTGAGGGGCTTAGTGTCTAGTGAGCTCCCGTGGCTGGGCCTGGTGGCCACAAATCGGCTTTTGTTTCAATGGATCCAGAGAACCTGCCCGTGAGTATCCTGTGTGTGTGGATATGGAGCGTGTTTGCAGACAGATGTGCAGCTCTGCGAGGAGGTGAGGATGTGGCATGTGTGGTGGTGTGTGTGCGGGTCCTGTGTCTATTAGTGTGCTCTGGGCAGGTGCCTGTGTGCACAGACGCCGTCCCAGGTGTGCAGGTGCGGGCATGTGGTTCTGCTGTGGAGGCTGGCGGTGTGGATGTGCAGGGTTGGCAGCTGTGTGTGTGTTCATATGTGTGAGTACACGTGTGCATGCATGCAGGAGCGTGTATGATGTCTACACTGCAGACAAGTGGTGGAGGCTGGGCTTGGGCTGATGGCTGAAATTAGTCTACTCTGTCCTTTCACCAGGGTGGTCAGGGCCTCCAGGCTGAGAAACCAGGGCCAGCCTCCCTTGTCTCTCAGTCCTTACTCAGTGACAATTGATGTCTCTGTCCTGTTCTTTCTGGCCAGGTCATCAACAATTACCTGGATGCCAATGAGCCTGTGTCATCGGAGGCCCGAGTGAGCCGCATGCACTTCCATGACAACCAGAGGAAGGTGGACTATGTGCTTGCCTACCACTACCGGAAACGTGGAGCACACCCCGGCCACGGGTCCCCTGGCCACTCGCTGGCTATTGTCTCCAATGGGGAGACAGGCAAGGACCCTAATGCTGGGGGCCCTGGTCACATTGAGCTGGGGCCCCTCGATGCCCTGGAGGAGGAGAGGAAGGAGCAGCGGGAAGAGTTTGAGCACAACCTGATGGAAGCCGGGCTGGAGCTGGAGAAGGACTTGGAGGTGAGGTCGACAGGTGGCAAGAATCTTGGGGGTAGGGTGGCACCCCAATAGCTGGGCTCCTGGAAGCCAGTGTCACCCTGCGGAGGCCTTTGATTTGGTATTTGGCTAATTTTTTTTTCCTCTGAGAAAATCAGATATTCTTGCCCAAGGACCTGAGGAAGAGTTTTGGTGTTGCTTGTTACTCTGTGTGGAGGATTCCAGGTGGTTGTGGGATGGTGGGTTGCTGATCTGTTTTTGGGGAGTTGGCTTAAAGATTGAAGCCAACACACTCCTTCATGATTCTCTCAGGCCCATCTGGGGGCCTTCTCCATAACAGCTTATTTGGGATGAAGACCTGGTTTTGCTGTTGACCTTTGGATCAAATTCCTTTTCTGAAATCTTCTTCACTAAGGACTGTGTCTGGGATTCCCCGAGAAAGCTGACCTGTGACATAGAGGGGAAATGGATTGGGACCTACATCAGACATACTTCATTCACTTGTGAGCTGTATATGCTCTCACCTTTCGTCAGCAAACTGCCCAAAAGAATCTATGGAAATCCATCCACCCACCCAGCCTCCCATCCATCCATTTGTCCATCCATTTCCCACCACCACCAGGGCCCTTTACAAATGACCTGCCCTCATGTCACCTCCACACTCATCCCGCCCCTTCCCACCCTCTCATATCCCACCACTGGCCTTATCTTGGGTGTGAGTGGGTCACCCTCACCTCAGATACAAGGTATCTGTGTAGTTGTCCCCTCTACTGCAGGCCCTCTTCCTGAGGCCTGTGCATGTCCATTCCCTCACCTCAGGCCTCCACCCACATGCTAGCCCTTTCTAGAATCTTCCCTGACCATCCTAGGTAGGGTACCCCCATCACTCTCTGTCCCTCCACCCTGCTTCACTTGTATTCATCTCACTCGGCACCACTACCTGAAATGACACCCAGGTTTGTCGTTTGTTACCTGTATCCCACTGGCTCTGGGAAGGCAGGGATCTGGTCTGGCTCACTGCTGCATCCCTAGCATCCAGGACAGAGTCTAGCATGGAATAGGTGCGTGGTGAGTGTTAGCTGAGCGACTGAGTGACACCCCGGGCTCAGGCCCCTAATCTGCAGAGGCCATGCCCTTGCTCAATGTTCTGCACATGGTAGCTGCTCAATGAAGGCTCATTGTGGCTGTTCACAGAGGTCATGCTGAGGGTCGGGGTGCCATTCTCCTTAGAAACCCGTTTTGTAAATATCAAGAGAACGCAGTCCTCAAAGTGGAAGAGACCCCTAAAGGTTGTTCATCCCTTCCTCTGCCTCCAGCTGGGATGGTATGTGACCTGGCGTGTGCCCTGCTGGTGCCAACCTCTGTGCTTACCCAGATCCTAAGGGATGGAGGCCGGGACTTTGCTCAGCTGTGGAGGGAGACAGTGTATGTCAGGCTCAGGGGTGGACTCCGAGAGCCAGCCACCTGTAGTTACATCCTAGGCCTGGTTCTACTCACCTTGAGTTTTCTGAGTCAGTTTTCCTATCTGCAAAAAGGAAGTAGCAGCACATTCTTTGCTGGATTGTTATGAAGATGAAACATCACAACTAAGTGAAGTGCCTAGAACAGTAACAATGAGTACGTGTTATTGCTATTATTATTATTTGGAGTTGCCAGGCTTAGCGAATAACAATGCAGATGCCTCATTCAATTGGAATTTCAGGTCGACAGTGAATGATTTTTTTTCCCCCAGCGTAAGTATGTCCCATGCAATATTGGGGACATAGTTACACTAAACGATTGCTGATCTGAAGTTCAAATATGACTGTCCTGGCCCCTCTTACTGCTGCCAGTGTCACTGCCCACCCTTGCTGCCCTCCGCCTGCTTCATTTGGGTTGCTGCCGGGCGTCCTGGCTTTGGCTCAGAATTAGCAGGGCACAGAGACAGCTCTGGGGACTGACCAGTGTTAAATGGGGATGTGGACCGTCCCTGTTGCACGACCACGACTCCTGCGTCCAGCCCCTTCCCCGGGCTTTAAAGCCCCTTAGCTCTTCTCCTTGATGGAGCCTCCCACATGTCATAGCACCCCCAGGCTGCACTCGCACCTCCTCCGCTTGCATTGCCACTGTGACCGTCGCGGGGTTCTCGCTCTTCTCTGAGTCATTACTGTGGTAAGGGTTGGGACTTCATGTACAAAGAATTGTGTTAAGGACTGTCTCATTATTTATTTAATATCCCCCCTCTTCGTTGCCTTGTTCAATGCATTGTGGTTCTGGAAAATGTACAGGTTTTTCTTTTTTTTTTTCTGTATGCCATTTTTTTTTTAAATTTTAAAAATAGACTTTATTGTGTAGAACAGTTTTAGATTTACAGAAAAATTGGAAGGTGGTATGGCGAGTTTTTCCATACGCCCCATCTCCAGTTTCCCCTATTATGAACGTCTTACATTGAATTTGGTGCATTCGTTACAATCAATGAGCCAGGATTGATACATTATTAACTGAGCTCCACACAGTAGTCAGATTTCCTTGGTTTTTACCTGCTGTCCTTTATTCCAGGATCCCACGTTACATTCCGCTGTCATGTGTCCTTAATCTCCTCTCGGTGGTGACAGTTTCTCAGAGCTGCATGCATTTCTGATTTACATGCAAGGCACTCTGCCGTATAGCCCATTCTGTCTCTTTTTTTCTCTTAGCACTCTATTTTTTTAGACCATTCACATTCTTCATGTTCCTGTAATCATTTTTCTTTTTTTTTCCTAGTGGATGAGAAATTCACAGCCACCAGTTTACCTAGTCACTCTCTAGGTCACGTCCAACGGCGTGCCACTCCGGACAAGGCTGAGAGTGAATGTCACCTCCTTCGGGGCCAGCATTCCATGGTCCCCTGTTCCCTTGCCTCCCCCCCGTGCCATGGGAGGGAGGTCCTGAACAGCTCTTCTCCCTGCAGGACATTCAGTCTGGGTCTTAAGCAGCAGTTGGAATAGGAGCCTCACAGGAGAGGGACTCCTCCCCGACTGCACCTGGTGGCAGTTTGGAAGGCAGGTGCAGCAGCCCCACCCGCTTGACGTCCCTGTTGCACGACCACGACTCCTGCGTCCAGCCCCTTCCCCGGGCTTTAAAGCCCCTTAGCTCTTCTCCTTGATGGAGCCTCCCACATGTCATAGCACCCCCAGGCTGCACTCGCACCTCCTCCGCTTGCATTGCCACTGTGACCGTCGCGGGGTTCTCGCTCTTCTCTGAGTCATTACTGTGGTAAGGGTTGGGACTTCATGTACAAAGAATTGTGTTAAGGACTGTCTCATTATTTATTTAATATCCCCCCTCTTCGTTGCCTTGTTCAATGCATTGTGGTTCTGGAAAATGTACAGGTTTTTCTTTTTTTTTTTCTGTATGCCATTTTTTTTTTAAATTTTAAAAATAGACTTTATTGTGTAGAACAGTTTTAGATTTACAGAAAAATTGGAAGGTGGTATGGCGAGTTTTTCCATACGCCCCATCTCCAGTTTCCCCTATTATGAACGTCTTACATTGAATTTGGTGCATTCGTTACAATCAATGAGCCAGGATTGATACATTATTAACTGAGCTCCACACAGTAGTCAGATTTCCTTCGTTTTTACCTGCTGTCCTTTATTCCAGGATCCCACGTTACATTCCGCTGTCATGTGTCCTTAATCTCCCCTCGGGTGACAGTTTCTCAGAGCTGCATGCATTTCTGATTTACATGCAAGGCACTCTGCCGTATAGCCCATTCTGTCTCTTTTTTTCTCTTAGCACTCTATTTTTTTAGACCATTCACATTCTTCATGTTCCTGTAATCATTTTTCTTTTTTTTTCCTAGTGGATGAGAAATTCACAGCCACCAGTTTACCTAGTCACTCTCTAGGTCACGTCCAACGGCGTGCCACTCCGGACAAGGCTGAGAGTGAATGTCACCTCCTTCGGGGCCAGCATTCCATGGTCCCCTGTTCCCTTGCCTCCCCCCCGTGCCATGGGAGGGAGGTCCTGAACAGCTCTTCTCCCTGCAGGACATTCAGTCTGGGTCTTAAGCAGCAGTTGGAATAGGAGCCTCACAGGAGAGGGACTCCTCCCCGACTGCACCTGGTGGCAGTTTGGAAGGCAGGTGCAGCAGCCCCACCTGCTTGACTGGCCCCACCTTGCCTGGCTGTCTGCAGCATTCTGGGTTGGGCTTTTAGGCTCTTGTTTCACTTGGAGTTTAAGAAAGAGAGGAAATTAGTTCTATCAGAGATCTGTTACAAGTGATCCACTTAGCCTATGGTTATACAGTTTGGCACCCACTGAAATCTGGTCGAGTATTGTAGGATTCAGTTCTGACTGTAGTGAGATCTGGGCTTTTTTTCTAAGTTTATTTTATTTATTTATTTATTTGGGAGAGGTTTTTACTATAGAGTGTGTACACTCGCCAGAGAGACAGAGAGAGAGAGATGGAGAGATAGAAAGCGAGAAACCATCCTCCCAGGGGGGATGGCCACGCCGCAATCCCTTCTCCTCCGTTCTCCTCCCGGGATCTTTGGCATGCACGCACACACGCCCAGTGTGAGTTTAAGCCACTGGGTCTGGCGCTCAAACCGCAGTCGACTACATGGGAGTCCAGTGACATAGCCATTATGCCAACTGCTGGTTCTTCTAAGTTTATTTTTAAAAGTTTATTTCTTCCATGAGAGAAGGAGATGGACAGAGAGAAAGAGAGTTTGTGGAGGCACCCCCCCAACAGGGTCATCGCATCGCGATACTGCTCCCAACCTCTGCCGTAGGCTCGTGCTGTGTGCACAGGAAGACCTTAGGATGCAAATGAGGGGTCCTCCCTTGAGCCTCTCTGCTACAGAGGGCTGTGTTAATGCTGCGCTGTCATGGCTGGCCTGAGCATACTTTCCCCAGGATGATAATTAGTGCATCCTTTCCACTGGTGTTCTGTTTTGCATGCTTATATTTCCATGTATTGACACTGTCCTTTTTTTTTTTTTTTTTTTTTTTTTTTTTTTTCTTTATATAAGAGAGAGACAGAGAGACAGAAAGCGAGAAATCACCCCTAGGGGGGATGGCCACACCACAATCCTTTCTCCTCCATTCTCCTCTCAGGATCCTGGGCACGCACCCACACGCGCCCAGCGTGAGTTTAAGCCACTGGGTCTGGGACCCGAACCACAGTTGACTACATGGGAGTCCAGTGACATAGCCATTACGCCAACTGCTGGTACCTCCATTTTGTATTTTAAAGACAACTCTGTATTTAATTGCATGACTATACCATAGTTTGCCCACATATTTTCCCGTGTTTCACCATTTGATTAGACTTTCATTAAAAGACATTCCTGGAGATGCTTGTGGGTGACAGAGGCATCTGTGTCCTGGTAGCCAAGTCACATAAGTGAGGCTGTCTATTCAGAGCTGGGTGTCACTTCAACAAAAGAGGCTAATTCAGAGCTCAGGAGACGAACCCAGACTTGAGCTTCCAGAGTTATTTTCCTCCCGTCCTGACAGAGCTATCAAGTGGGTGACCTGAATAAGACCTCCTGTTCTCAGGACACCCAACCTGCCCATCTCCTCTCTGCCTCCTACTCTGACTCAAACCTCCTGTCTAGACCCAAAGAGTCACCAGGACCGAAGCAGAGACTCAGATCTATGGAGTCATCATGGCCTTTTTGGGGTAGATGGAGTTTTGGAGCCAAATGTTGTGCAAGGCACATGGGGCCAGGAGGGCATATTTGAGGACTTTGAGACGGAGACCTACACTCAACCTGCAGGTCTCAGAGTCCCAGCAGACATGGCTCAGCTTCATTTCTGTGGGCAGCTCAATCTTTGACACTGGGTCTGGCGCTCAAACCGCAGTCGACTACATGGGAGTCCAGTGACATAGCCATTATGCCAACTGCTGGTTCCTCTAAGTTTATTTTTAAAAGTTTATTTCTTCCATGAGAGAAGGAGATGGACAGAGAGAAAGAGAGTTTGTGGAGGCACCCCCCCAACAGGGTCATCGCATCGCGATACTGCTCCCAACCTCTGCCGTAGGCTCGTGCTGTGTGCACAGGAAGACCTTAGGATGCAAATGAGGGGTCCTCCCTTGAGCCTCTCTGCTACAGAGGGCTGTGTTAATGCTGCGCTGTCATGGCTGGCCTGAGCATACTTTCCCCAGGATGATAATTAGTGCATCCTTTCCACTGGTGTTCTGTTTTGCATGCTTATATTTCCATGTATTGACACTGTCCTTTTTTTGCTATAGGGCACGTGCGCTCACCAGAAAGACAGAGAGAGACAGAGAGACAGAAAGCGAGAAATCACCCCTAGGGGGGATGGCCACACCACAATCCTTTCTCCTCCATTCTCCTCTCAGGATCCTGGGCACGCACGCACACGCGCCCAGCGTGAGTTTAAGCCACTGGGTCTGGGACTCGAACCACAGTTGACTACATGGGAGTCCAGTGACATAGCCATTACGCCAACTGCTGGTACCTCCATTTTGTATTTTAAAGACAACTCTGTATTTAATTGCATGACTATACCATAGTTTGCCCACATATTTTCCCGTGTTTCACCATTTGATTAGACTTTCATTAAAAGACATTCCTGGAGATGCTTGTGGGTGACAGAGGCATCTGTGTCCTGGTAGCCAAGTCACATAAGTGAGGCTGTCTATTCAGAGCTGGGTGTCACTTCAACAAAAGAGGCTAATTCAGAGCTCAGGAGACGAACCCAGACTTGAGCTTCCAGAGTTATTTTCCTCCCGTCCTGACAGAGCTATCAAGTGGGTGACCTGAATAAGACCTCCTGTTCTCAGGACACCCAACCTGCCCATCTCCTCTCTGCCTCCTACTCTGACTCAAACCTCCTGTCTAGACCCAAAGAGTCACCAGGACCGAAGCAGAGACTCAGATCTATGGAGTCATCATGGCCTTTTTGGGGTAGATGGAGTTTTGGAGCCAAATGTTGTGCAAGGCACATGGGGCCAGGAGGGCATATTTGAGGACTTTGAGACGGAGACCTACACTCAACCTGCAGGTCTCAGAGTCCCAGCAGACATGGCTCAGCTTCATTTCTGTGGGCAGCTCAATCTTTGAAAGTGGAAATAGAGAAGAGGCATTGACAGGGAGGCCAGGTGCCCCTTCTCAGGGATCAGGGCTCCAGAGAACTGAGAGCAGAAGCTTTATTCCATGTGGCCTGGCATCTCCAGCAGGTCCCTGGGCTGTTTCTCAGAGCTGGGTCGGGGGAGGAGGGAGCATGTGCCAGCTGGAGAACCCAGATGCCACAGCTCCATTCAGGAGGCAGTGCTTTCCCTATGGCTTGGTGTTGGTGGGAATCCAGCAATGGCCCAAATCTCTCTCTCTGAGAGGAGAGACTCTCTGTCCCAAGCCATAGGGTGTTCCTGACACCTGACTCCTCATAGTATAGGCCTGGCAGAGCCTAGATGTGAATTCCTGTGTCAAGTCAAAGGAATAGGCTTGGGGATATCTGGAGTGTGTGATACCGTGACCTCCAGTAGGGCCCATTTAGAGCTCAGGGTGAGGACCAGGAAAATCATAACGTCTCTTCACTTTCTAAAACCAGCGACCACTGGAGCCAGCAAGTGGCGTGGTAGTTAAGGTGCTGGATCCCACATGGTTGACTCCACTATTTGAGTTCCAGATCTGGTGCCTTGAAAAACACACGGGTGCAAGTGTGTGCGTGCCCAGAATCCCAAGAAGAGAATGGAGGAGGAGGGATTGCGGTGTGGCCATTCGCCCTTGGGGGGAGGGTGAGTTTTCACTTTCACTTTCCCTCTCTATGTCTCTTTCTAGTGAGTGCATGTGCTCTATAGCAAAAATCTAAAAATAAAACAAATGAAAAACCTCAGCAGCCACTGTTCCTTTTCTATTTTTTTTCTTCAGATTTTTGCCATAGGGAACGTGCACTTGCCAGAGAGAGACAGAAGGAAAGTGAGAAATCACTGAGCATGGGGAACGGCCACACCACAGTTCCTTCTGTTTTCTCCTCCTGGGATTTTGGGCATGCATGCATACACACCCGGCATGATTATCAAGATGTTGGGTCCAGGGCTCAAACTGTTAACCGTGTGGAAGTCCAGCGCCTTAACCACCATTCCACCTGCTGGCCCAGCAGCCACTGTTTCCTGACCTCTGTTACCATCTTCTTTTCCCACCTCTTTCCCAGGAAGACTCTTAAAAACATCCGATGAAATGGTTGATAGGGACTTCCATCCTTCAGGGCCCTTGGAGGAGTTGGGGGTGGCTGGGAAATTCTCTGCGTTTACAGTTTGTTTTCATCGATGGTTTTAAGGGAGGAAGTTGGTTTTACCGAGCGCCTTCTGTATGATCTCATTTAGCTTTCATGGATGTCCTTCAAGTACGTGTCATTTCCATCTTTCTCAGATGAGGCTCAGAGAGGCAAAGTGACTTAGCCAAGGTAGCAGTGCTGCTAAGTGATCCACCTGGGATTGAACCCCTCAAATGTCAGATGTCCTGGGATCTTGGTCACCCCAGGGAGAACTGCCATGCCCTCCTATTCCTTCCCCCTACTCCCCCTAGAACTCATGAGCTTCTCTGCAGAGGTCAGGGTTATTTGCCAAAGGCTGGCTGAGAGGTCCCTTCCCTTCCCTTTATGGAAGGAACGTGCGGTGTTAAGAGTGGGCCGTCCACCAAAATCTGGGCTTTTCGCTCCCCTTAGAGGCTGCTCTGGCCTCTGAAGCATCAGGCCAGCCCTGGTGACCATTTCTCATTATGTGGCTCACGGCCTCACAGGTGGAGCGCAGTGGGCCATGGCTTCCTCACTCTTACTCCTGTGGCGCTCATGTTGAGTCAGCTTTGCCTCTTACAACTCTGGAATCTAGTTTGGCTTGCTTTGCTGGGAGGGCTAGGACTTAGAACCCTTAGGAAACCCTGCTATTAATTTTCTAGGGTGACAGTGTCCCCTGGAGGTCTCCCTGTCCACTGACTGCTCTGCCTCGGGCAGCCGTGGGGCAGGTGGTTATGCTGGAGTGGGAGAAGTGGTGGTCTATATGAGATGAGGATTCCTAGACCCACACTGACTCCATTATAACATTGGTCCATTTACTCCTCAAGAGTGGGATGAGGGTTTGTGTCCTTAGGAAGGGCCATAGCAAATGTGAAGAAATCAGGGACGTGGATTTAATGATGCCTCAATCACCGTGTGTCTTGGTGATGGCTGCTGGGCTCTCAGGAGTGTGGGTGGCAGGCACACTGCTGTTGATAGCACTAATGACTAGGGATGAGGGGATGGTCTCCCTTGGCCCTGGGTGTTCCTGTCCCTCTTGCCCCAGCCTGAAGCAGCATGCAGGAGCCTTGAGCTTCTCACCTGCTTCTCTTTCTTACCCCCAGGGATCTTTAGGGAGCACAGCAGAGACAGACCCAGCAGTCCCTGCCCCTGGGGTGACATAGCCCAGAGAGGGAGCCACAGGAGGCCTGGATTTGACCTCAGGGTGGGGAGGCCTACAGGCAACCTGGGGGTAAGAATGCAGAGGGAAAGCAAGAAAGGAGAAGTCAAGCCCCCAAGCCTGGGGAAATATCTTTTTCTTTCTTCAAATGTTTTATAATCAAAAAGTTAACCTTCTGTATTTTTCATCTGACTCTCATTTGAGCGACCCCACCAGGGCAGGTGGGCAGAGCAGTTGTCTCTTCTCATGGATTAGAAACATAAAATGTCTTGTCAAGCTGGCGCATGACAGGGCTGGTCTGTAAATGAGGTCTCTCAACTCCTGATCCTTCTGTTCTCTAGAAATGACTCTCCTGCAGGGGAGATTAAAGTTCGGCCTGTATTCCCCCCCAGCCATGGAGAGAAGCGTGGCCCAGAAATCAGGAAGGGGTCCTAGTGGAAAGTGGGCTGAGGGTTTAAATGGAGGTGGAGGGAGCTGGCATGGCTCTTTCTCAAGTACTTTATGTCTGGCATCATTAATTTATTGACATGAAACTTTTGGTAGTTTCTAAGATTTTTCTAAAGGGGCTAGAAGAAGGGCCAGCCCCATAGCCTAGTGGTTAAGTAAGCAGGATTCCACATGACTTTTCATGGTTCAAATCCTGGCCCTGGCTACTTGTAAAACATGTTGAGCATGTTCATGTGCCCAAAGTCCGAACAGGATGGAGAATGGCTGAGAAGGGATTGCAGCCTGACCATGCCTCACTGTGGAGTGATTTCCTTCTCTAGCTCTTTCTGGAGATGAAACAAAAAGGTGAGGGTGACTAGAAGGAGGTTTCTTGACTTTGATTTGTCATCTGGGATCAGCAAATGTCATGACTATCCCTGTTAAGGCCCGTGTAGCACCTTAGCTGGCTGAGTATCTTCTGGTCTTCTGTTAGCAGGTGTTACCAGTGACATACAAGAAAATGGAATCACAGAAGCAATTTGAATTGTAAGGGCTTGAGATAATTTCTCTATCAGAGAGTGGAAAATGAAGTCTAGAGTGAGGATGCGACTCTCAGAAGGTCATCTGCTAGTTAACGCCTCAAGCAATTAGCAGTTGACAATGTAGAGTCTACGGGAGTCTAACTTCCCTCTGTTGGGTCTGTGTTCCTGGGAGCTAGGTTGTTGTCTTCCCTTGAGGTTGAACATCTCATGGGTGTTCTTGCTATGATTGTAGTGGGGATTGGAAACTTGTGCCTTTTCTAACTTAACAATATGCTCTGCTGGTTGTTAACTATCTTGAGTATCACTCCTGCTTCTCACTGTCATTGACACCTTTCTCTGTGTTGAGAGAAGGGAGGGTGGGAGAAAAGTTGGTTTCTGTCTTGCTAATCACTCTCCATGGTGTTGCTGGCTGTTTTACAATCTGAGACACAGGTCCAGATAGAAAACCCTTCCTCACTTGTCTTCTTTTAAAATATTTTATTTTTTAAAATTTTTCAGTCAGTCCAGAGTTATTTTATTTATTTTTAACACCAATTATGCCATGAATGCATAGGGAATAGGTTACAGAAGCTCAGGCTCCTTTCCATAGGTTCCTACGAAGTGTGCTTCTCTGGGTGGAGCAGGCTGGCACTTCATTTGAACCCAGGTAACTTTCTTTTTGGCTTCCTTTCTTTTCCTGATCGTTGTCCTTCACATTTTTTAGGAAGCTGTCCCTGATTTTAGAGTGCTTCATATGCTCAACACACACACATTAATTCTCTTGGCATGAATCTTGCCCTTAACTTAGTTGTTCACAACAATGCCAACAGCATGCTGGGTAACATTGTAGACTCTTCCAGTTTGCCATGGTGACATTTGTGGGACAGTCTCAAACAGTACCCATTCCTTTGATGTCTACAATATCACCTTTCTTATAGAGTCACAAGTAAGTTGTCAAAGTAGCCAATACATGTTTTCTAAAAGGACTACAGAACATATTTTGGGTGCCCCTCCTTTTTCCCTTTGTGTTTGCCATTTTGGTGAATTACTGGAAGATGGAGGTTTGTTATTTGGCAAGTTCAAGGTCTTTGCCAGTAGGAGCCTGCGTAGGGTGTCATTACAGCCGAAGACACTCTGAAGGGAAGCAGCTGCCAGAGGGACCTGCACATCTCTGGCCCCTTCTCTCCAGCTTCTCATTAAGCAGACATTTAGTGAGCACCTACTAGGTGCTAGGATTTGGCTGGGACCTGATGGCACAGAAGTGATTAGAACGTGGTCCTAACTTTAGGGGGAAAGCAGACCTGACTCAAGAGCATCACACAGTGAGGTCTAAAAGTACAGTGACTGTAAAGAGTCCTGGGAGAGTGACTGATGGTCTTGGGAACTCTAGGATGAACTCTATCTAGAAGCATTTGGTCAAATAAATCACCTTATTCTGTCCTTAGATGCTCTGGGTCCCAAAAGAAGTCAGTGGTATGAATTTCCTACCTTCTCAGAATTCCAGGCAGGATTCACCCTCAGCAAACGGAGACACTGTTGTGGATAGTTTTGGAGGTTTAGCTGAAGTGGCTGTTGTATTTGACAGACAATATTTGGCTCTGTAGGTCTGATGATGCTTACAGTGGCTCACAATTCAACCTAAGTGTCCCCTCTCTTCATTGCAAACAGGGTCTACCTGCTGCAGTGGTCATCTTGTTAGAGTGCTTATATCTGATGACTGTTGAGATCATGCGGTGGCATGAAGGGTTCTTAAGTATTGGAACTGGGTGAATCAAATTCAGTAGTAGAATCTGTAAACTTAGATGGTAGAAAATTGCATCTTTTTTACTGTTGTTGCCAGAGAACACATGTGCTCACTAGAGAGAGAGAGAGAGATAGGGAGAGAAAGAAAGCATCCAATGTGGGGAATCCCTTCTCCTCTATCTCCCTCCTTCAGGGATTTGGACACACATGTCCCATATATTTGTTTCTTTCTTTTGATTACATTTAATCTCTGTATATCTTTATAGCATACAAAATGAACTTTCCCAGCATAAATACACTGCATATTAGTCCAGTTAAAGACATTCCCATATGCATTATCACCAACAGACAATCCCTCATTTTTGTGTCTGTTGAATATTTTGCTTTGCTTTCTTTTCCCTTGATTCTCTCTTTCTGGCCCCCTTCCCATTGCCTATCGCCTTGCATCACTGTCTCTAGTATCCACAGTTGCTCTCCATGCTTTTGTACTTGCCAATTTTTCTGTTTCGCCGTAGAGCACAGACATTTGGTATATATTGAGGGGACATACAGTGTCTCTCTTTCATAGTCTGACTTCCTACTCTTAACATTAAATCTTCCATATTCATCCACTTTCTACCAAATGCCAGGGTCTTGTTTTTTTATGGCTGAGTAGTATTCCATAGTGTGTATGTGCCACATTTTTTCAATCCATTCATCTGTTCTTGGACATTTGGTTTGATACCATGTCTTAGCAATTGTGAATAATGCTGCAATAAACTTGAATGTTCAAGTGTTTTTCTGACTAAGTATATTCCTATTCTTTGGGTAGATATCCAGGAGTGGAATTACTGGATTATATGGTAGTTCTATTTGTAGGTTTTTGAGGAACCTCTCTATATTGTTCTCTACAGTGGCTAATTTACATTCCCACCAACAGTGTAGGAGAGTTCCATTTTCACCTCAGTCTTGCTGGCATTTATCATACTTTATTTATTTATTTATTTTAAATCTTAGCCATTTTGACTGGGATTAGGTGGTATCTCATTGTGGTTTTCATTTGCATCTACCTTAGGTTGAGAGATGTTGAGCATTTTTTTTTCATATGCTTTTGGGTGTTTACATGTCTTCTTTGGAGAGTTGTTCAGCTCATTTGCCCATCTTTTAAGTTGATCAATTATTATTATTATTATTATTGTGAGTAAGCTACTTGAGTTCCCTGTGTACTCTGGTTATCAGTCCTTTATCTCAGGTAGAGTTTGCAAACATACTCTTCCATTCTGAAGGTTGTCAATTCACTCTAATTATTTCTTTTTTTGCTGTGCAGAAGCTTTTAACCTATTATAATTCCACTTGTGTATTTTTGGGATGATTACCTGTGCTTTGTGGGTTTTATTGTTTCTTAAACCACTAGTTCCAGGACTTGAACTGCCTGGTTGGCTATTTGAGATCCAACTGCCTTAACTACTGTGCCATGAGTTCATCTGAAAATGATATTCTTTTCTCACTAACATTCAACTAAAATTAACTTTTACTTCAATTAAGGATATAGGCAAAGACCCACATGATTGTGAGTTTCTGTGACTTTGTCACCAATAGAAATGACACACAGATTTGCATCACATTGTGTTTGTTGCACAAGTCCCCAAAGCTTTTATATTCACCATTATTTTGAAATTATGACAATTCTTAAATGTGCTGCTAGGTCTTGTTATTCAATGTGTTGATAAAAAAGCAAGCATATTACTATACAACAAATTTATATTTAAATCTTTTCAGAATGGTTTTTGTATGCTTAATTTCCTTGTTGTTCTATATAATTATTTTACATGTTTAAAATCATTTTTAGAGCTAATGCTGAAGCCTGGTATAGTTAAGGGAGCTGGATTTCATATGGCCAATCACTGCTCAAATTCTGACCCTGGCACCTTGAAAAACATACCAGACATGTGAAAGTGCATTCTCAAAATTCCAACAGGATGGAGAAATGCAGATGGAGGGATTGTAGCGTGACCACACCCCACTGGGGGGGGGTTCTTTCTCTCTCTGTCTCTTCCTGTAAGTGGACACACTCCCTGGCAATTAAAAAAAAGTAAAAAAAAAAATTGAGAAGTGATCTGTAGATTTCATCTCATTGTTCTAGGGTTCGATGTCCCCAAAAGATGATAAACTTTGAGCTCCTCAAGTCTAGGAGAAGACTCAGACAGTATAGAATAGTCCCTCTGGCTACTGTGTGAGGGAGGTCAGATGGGGACACCCTTGCTGCTCTCTGGAAACCAACTGTCTCAGAAAGGGCATCTGAGGAGCCCTGCAGGGGTGTGGTTTGTGGGGCTTGTGCTATCAGCTGGGCTCCCCCATGCTGCTGCTGTAGCTGCTGCTCAGGGCCAATGGCTATTTGTGCTTTGGGATTATATGGTGTCATCTGTGGCGTGTCTGAACCCAGGAAGGCAGCGAGTTGAATTCCAGGAGACCTGGGCTCTGGGAGTTCTCTGCTCTGCTGCCAACTGATTTCCTTCTGGATCTTCACTTCCCCATCTGGAAAAGGAGAGATTGGGCATGAAATCGGAGATTTTCACTGTGTATCTGACAGTACTGGCTTCCTATGATTGGAAAATAAAATATTTTCCTAATTTGCTAAAAAAATCACATTAATAAAGATTTTATCAACTGAAAATTGCTCTTACATATCTTTTTGTTAAACCTTCAGGAGCTGTTACTCCTTGTGCGCGGGTAAGAACTTGTAGAAGGCAAAAAGAACAGGTGAGAAATAAGAGAATGTTAATGGGAAAACATGGAATTGACCAACCATGTTTAATTTCACAACATGGCCGGGTTGCAATCCTTATGGGTTCTTCTGTTGAGTCGTTTCTCATGAGTGGTAGAATTAAGAATTTTAAGGACTTTCGTCGTAAAGGGTTTTGCAAAGAGCACTGGGACTGTGGGTGTCCCACCAGCTCCCACAGGTTTCTAAGGTTCCTTTATGCTCAGTCTGCTGTGTGCCACTCCACCGTGGCTGGTGGTAGCTGGACTCTGTCCAGCTCAGCAATCAGGGCTTAGAGTCTGGATTTGACCTAGGGAGGCCACTGATGTTCACTTAACCACCTTTTAAAGTTCTCCTCGGACTTGATTTTTCTCAATGTCGAGGGAGGTAAGGAAAGTAAAAACATTTTACGCATGCCTGGCTATGAAAAGTTCAGCCAAAGCCGTACCTCCCTTCACTTCGAGCTCTTCCAGCCCAGAGAAATCACAAGGAGCTCATCCACAGGCCACTGGAGGGTCGAACTTCTCAGACCTTGAGAGGACCTTGGGTTTTAGCATCTTCCCAGGGAGCAGAAGTCAATAGCTCTGTCCTGTCCTGCTGTGTCTTCTCTTTTGTTGAGTGTAGGCCCAGGGATCCTGAAGGGTTCAGAGTAGAAGCTCTGGGGCCTGGAGTGTGTTCAGGCTCTCTGTGGGCTCCCTGTACACACGACCATCTGTGGTTAGAGAGCAAGTGTTTCTATGTATTGTTCTCACCATGCGTGGTGGGACTGGGGAGGGTGCATGTGTGCACACCAACTCAGACCATGGCCTGTGGGCAGCGTCTGCATCTCTGCCATGCTTACTGAATGCTGAGAATGTCAGCACCATCTGTGGAGCCATCTCTTGCCCTTCACCACCTCTCCCTGGCTGTGTGATATAGGAGGAGGGACTTTGGGTGCAGAGGGCGGAAGGCCAGTTTCCTGATAAATGTCTTTGTATGAGTTCTCAGCCAGGCTGGGTGGATTTCTTATCTGAGATCTGCAACCCACACCTTTCATGTATGAAATACTTCTGAAATCGGAGTGGGACATGACAGAGAGTTAAGTTGACCTTTGCACTTCAATTCATTTTGTTTCTTTCCCCACTGTATGTGCTGAGTTGAATTTCCTTCGTTTCCCCATGAATGAAACTGCCTGATGTGAGGGTTAGACACCACTAAGGGAGATGGAGAGGCACAGGGAGTTTACTGTCCATCTGGGAAACAAGAGAGACATGCACGCAGTAGGCAATTCAAGGCTCACGTGCTGACTGCTTCTCTTTCTAGGTTCCCTGATCACTGTTGTCATGGTTTTAGGCAAAGATGTTTACTTTCTGTACCGCTATTTATTGAATCCTTCTGCTAAACAGGCTCACTTTTGAAATTTAAATTGATGGTAAAAGGAAATATTGACCAGGTATCCCTGGGCAGCATATAGACAAAAACTACAAAAATAAACCCAGTAGAAACAAAGTGACATCAGTGGTCTCTCTCGCCCTTTCTCTCTCTCTCTCTTTTTTTTTTTTTTTTTTTTTTTTTTTTTAGTTTTTGCTAGAGGGCACATGCATGAGAGGGGGGGGAGAGAAAGAGAGGAGTTGAGAGAGAGAGAGAGAGAGGAATCACCCCCTAGAAAGGATGGCCATATCGTAATCCTTTCTCCTCCGCCTCCTCTCAGGATTGTCTGCATACAGACAGACATGCCTGACATGGTTTTCAAGCCTCCTTGTCTGGGACTTGAATCTTGCAGTCAACGTCTGGGATCCAGTGCCTTCACCTCCACTCATCTGCTGGCCTGACATCACTAATTTCAGGCTAGATGCTGTTGGCTGCCGAAGTTCTGAAGCTGGGGCTTCAGACTTAGTTGAGAAGAAAGCTTTGCTAGTGTTTGAGAGGTTAAAGATATCGGTATCAAATAGAGACTTTAATCTTTGCAGGATAATTGAAAAAGGACTAACTTTCTCTCTCTCTCTTTCTTTTTTTTTTGGAGAGGTTTTTGCTATAGGGCGTGTGCACTTGCCAGACAGACAGAGAGAGACATAGAGACAGAAAGCGAGAAATCACCCCCCAGGGGGGATGGTCACGCCGCAATCCCTTCTCCTCCATTCTCCTCTCGGGATCTTGGGCACGCACGCACACGCGCCCGGCGTGAGTTTTAAGCCACCGGGTCCGGGACACGAACCGCGGTTGACTACGTGGGAGTCCAGCGACATAGACATTATGCTAACTGCTGGTTCCCAACTTTCTCATTTTTTAAAAAAGTTCATTTATTTGTTTCATTCATGAGAGACAGAGGCTGTTTGCTCACAACAGAGTCCCAATGTCGTGATTCACCCACAGCCAAGCCAACACCGATCACGGTGTATGCATGCCTGGGGTACTGGGAGAGGCCTCTGACCTGGAACCAGGACCTTCCTGTGCGGGCCTGCCTCACAGAGTGTCATGTTTTACTGTGCCCCCAGTTTCTCATTATTTGAAAATCATTGTTAGATGCTGTTTTGTGTTGTTCATGATCTAATGGCACCATCCCAAACGTGGGAAACATTACCCAAACACGTGATACATGCACGGAGCGACCCTTACCTTCGGATGGAGTGAAGACCGAGGACAGGAAATGCGTTTCTTTCATTTTTCTTCTTTGTTGCGTGTGTCTGACACATTGCAGACACTCCACCATGTTTGTTGAATTGACTCAAAGCGTGACATCTAGCAAAGACGATGCACTGTAGAGAGAGGGAGGGAGAGAGCCCCAAGCGTTGGGTTGGCAGGGAAGGCTTTGCACAGGAGAGGGGACCCTTCTCTTCGTCTGAGTGCTGCCCGTGCTGTGGCAGCCTGGAACCTCTGCTCAGCAGCTCCTCTCCTTCCTCTTCACTCCAACTTTCTCCAGTTCCTATGGCTCCTTCAGGGGCTGCTCTACCTGAGGTTCTCCCATCTCCTTCATAAACAGGGATGGCAATACCACAGCGATCTGTAGCTGCTCACAGCCACCCTCACCGAGGAGAGGACGGAGGAGCAAAAGCTAGAAATGGGAACAAGAGAGAGAAAAAGAGAGGGGGAGAAGGGGGCGATCAGGAGTCCTGTGGGGGTCAGCTTGAACCCTGCACAGGTTGCCCTCTGGTCTAGTGTCACGGAGACTGGGAGACCCACTGGGGAAGAGGTTGTGTCCTGGGGGTGGTAAGCCATTGTCTTCTCTCTGTTGTTCCACCTGTTCTTCCTCTCTGTTCGCTCCCTCTCCTTTCTCTCAGCACCCTCGGGCCACTGCCGCCACAACCTTGGTGCTGTCTGTTCATGCCAGTCCTGTCTGTGCGGTGCAGTCATACAGTCCTCCGGAAAATCACACAGAAGCCGCTGTCCACAGACAGTATGTCAGGAGCTGTCGTGCTTGCCCTGAAGACCTCTCTGGCAGTGTTCCTACTTTCATTCGGTCACCAGAAATCTGTTCAGTGTTGTCTGAAATACCTGTCTCTCCTTGCCACTGGGGTCTGGGGAGTTTGGGACCCTTCCCACCCCTAATCATCCTACTATTGGTTTTGAAGTTACTAGTGATGATAGCAAAACCTTCCATTGTGCTGGTGACATCAAGGAACTGATTTACCCTTAGAACTATTCCGTAAAGCATGGATCACTGTCCCTGTTTTGCAGATGCGAAGACTGGGGACCCACGGCTTGGTCAAGGCCAAACAGCCAGTGCAGTGCAGGAGTCAGGCCCTGAGCCCAGGGTGCAGTCACTGCAGGGTCCTGCCTCTCCAAGGATAATACTCCTGCTGCCTGACCTTGGGCTGGGGAGGGACAGTCGTGGCTTCTTCCATTGGAATTATCAGCTGGTCAGGAGAAGGGAGGAGAGGAGAAGAGCTCTGACCTTGGGCATAATTTCTGACTGCTTTGTTCTCTGTCTATGTGTCCTGCTGACCCTGAATTTTCTCCTGTCTGCCTGGAGGGAGACCGTGGGTTGGGGAACAGCGGGTCCCTGCAGATGCCTTCTGATTACCCATGGGCTGTGTGAGTGCGAGGCTCTGTCTGCTCTGGACACCCCCTGAGACAGCTGGATGGGTCTGGAGCCAGCAGGCTGGGGCAAGAGACAGCAAGTGTCCCAGGAGGGTGAGGCTGGAGGATGACACTGCAAGAGCTGACGTGAACACATACTGTGGCGTGTCGGGACCACCTGGGAAGGGCTGGGAGGACCTACAGGTAGTGTGCTGCTCAGTGCTGGCCACAGCATCAGGGAGATGATGGTGGGCTCTGGGGTGCCTGTCCTGGCCACGCTCAGCCCTCCTGTTCTGTGGCCCCTTCCCTGTTTGGTTTTCCTACTAGAATATCCACTCTTGGGGTCTCACATTCACTCCATCAGTGTCACCCCACTTTGCAGCATGTTTCACGGGGACCAAAGCTTCCTGCTTGGTCCCTGGACATCACAGTGTGCTGGCTCTTTTCTTTTCCGAGAGCCATGAGCCCAGATGGGACTCCCTCTTCCCTTACCTGGGTTTTCCTAAGCCTTTACCTTAGAGCCTAAGCTGAATCAACCATGCAACATTTGCAATGGAGTGGCCTTCAGTGCAGAGGCCACATATTATGGAAGTCAGGTGTTTGTATTTATTTATTTATTTATTTATCTATCTATTTATTTATTTATTGCCAGAGACAGAGACTAACACACACACACACACACACACACACACACACAGAGAGAGAGAGAGAGAGAGAGAGAGAGAGAGAGAGAGAAACCATCCCCATGATGTGCAGTCATGCTGCAATCCCTTCTCCTTCATCTCTCCTCCTTTTCAGGATTTTGGGCATGCATGCACACATGCCCAGTGTGTTTTTCGAGCCACCAAGTCTGAGACTTGAACCATGCAACTGGCCATGCAGGATCTAGTCGCCTTAACCACCACACCATAGGCTGTTCTGGCCAGGATTTAATGAAGGAAGTTGCCCAGGGTCATGTGAGATGACCCAGGTAAACGTATGGGCTTGCCGCATGTGGCGCTGGGGAGTGGGAGGGTGGAGGGACACTGGAGGGTAAAGGCTTACTTAACTGCTCACTCTGGCCTCTTGTATTTTGGGCCATTCCTTCATGCAGCTAGAATTCTCCAGAATCGGACGCTGATTCAGACATGGATCTTAGCTAAATTACAGAAATATGCTGGGATCTTCCTTCCCTAAACGCAGAGTGTAATTCTTTCCGGGGCAAAGGGGCTGTGGTATAGCTGTGTGCCACTGTCCTCTTCAGGTGTGGGGAATGGCAAATTGTCTGCATAGACTTTGCTGGGTGTGTGTGTGTGGGTGCCTCTACATCCGAACTGTGCTACTATAACGTCTGGGACCAGGACTGGCAGGGCCGTGAAGATTTCCAAAGGGAAAGTTCTCGTGCAGATCACGGTGGGAATGTCAGATTCAATCTGAATCAGCTCAGCTGCTGAGTGGTGCACAGAGAGTCTTGGAAAAATCACGATAGGTCGTATCGCTTCTGTTTTCTCATCTGTGAAAGCAATGTGGCCGAGATGTTTTGGAGAAGATTGGCATGTAGGAGACTCTTAATGTTTATCAGGAAAATAAATGGTTAAATGAGAAAAATGTGTGTTGTAGAGCTTGGCAAGGATCAGAAACTTGGCATTAGCTGTTCTTCATTGACAGTTTTTTTTTTTTTTTTTCAGATGCAATGATTCCTCACTATCTTTCAT
>NW_006208857.1:1588359-1614297 GCF_000334495.1 Tupaia belangeri chinensis
TCATCTTTTTCTGGCTTCTGGGATGACCTATCTATAAATTAGATAAACTCTCCCATTCTAATTATCCTTTCTTCTTCTTCTGGCTTTACTTTATGGGTGAATCTCCAACAGAGCTTGATTATCCAGATGCCATGGAAAGCCTCCTTCAGAGAAATTGCTTTTTTCTTTCTTTCTAGAGTTTCTGGAAAGTTCTCTTGGGATGCAAGATCCCATGCTAAATACCTTGCCAGGAGGCTGGATGGTCCCCAAGAAGTGTCATCTGGAATCTTAGAGACCTTAGCATTCGTGGGCCAATGAATAAGCCACCCACCTCTGTACTTGGGCATGAGCTAGCCAGCTGGCTTGCTATTTAAATGTATTCATTTAAAAAAAATCACATAAAAATGTAAGTGTATTAATGTAGCTTGGTATGGTGAGTTCTTTTTAAATGTGAATAAACCTAATTTGTCTGCATTTTGACTCTGGATGTTCAAATATCCAGTTTGTTTGAAGGGGCGTGTACCTGGAACTTTCGATGACACTTTAGCCGAAGAGAACATCTCTTTGTAGAAGTCCAAGCACAACCTAGCCCGTAAACCTTCAATAGGAAATGAGGAAGGATATGAACTGCCTTTTTGCTTGCTCGTGCAGTATCTCAAAACTGAGGAGGGAAGTTCTTCTTACGGTCTGACTTAAGTCCCTCCAGAGCAACGGCATGTTGGTGAAGGAACAGGTCGGATGGCATGCATCTGATTGGCCCCACTGGGCCTAATGTACATGGGGACTGGTCTCGGGAGCCTTGTTTTGAGACGCCCACGTCCTAGGCAATGGGAGGATTGATAAATATCTTCCTGTGGGCCTGGAGTGGAGGGACTCTGGCCATGTGTCTGCGGATCAGAGCTCTTCCTAGCTCTGTGTCAACGTAGGACGGGTCACATGACTTTCCTAGGTTTTTAAACTCACCGTTTTCCGTTGGTTTGGGTTCCTACCTCTCCTGTTTCCTGCGGCATCACAAGCACATCTCGGGTCGTGTTCTGCAGAGCCAGCATCCCTATGTGTAAGATGGCCGAAGGTCATCTCGTTCATGCCACGGCCTCTGGAACAGGCCGCCTGTGTCCCAGTCCTTCAAACGTCTTCCTGGGGACTTCTCCATCATCTCAGAGAGTATCTCCCTATGCGCTGTCTAGGACCTGGTCCAAACCTCTCTTGCTGCCATCCTAACCCCTTGGTTCACTTAGTCCTGGGCTCCAGGGAGGACAAGAACAGCTGCTCGGTCCCGCCCCTGTTCCTTCCTTGTTCTCGTTGTGGTATCACCTCCATGCATCCAGCTCGTGAATCCCCCAGCAATTTCTTTGTCACTAGATCACATTGCAAGGTCCTGTCCAAATGCTGTCTGGCTGCTTCCTGTCCCAGGCATCTCCCTCCCACCTGAGTATTTGTGTTGCTGATTATTTATCCCCAGATACAGCGGCCGCATTTTTCCAGGTCGAATCTGCTCATTGTTACTTCCTGCCTGGGTTTGCTAACATCTCCAGGTCCTTTGTGCAGCCACTGCTGCAGCCTGGCTCGACATGGAAATACTGATTTCCAGCCTTCAGGAAGCAAACCGTGTCTGGAATGGGACAGGGAGAGCCGGTTACCCTGCTGAGAAGGGCCCCGCCCCATCTGAAGTCCAGGCCCTCCCCAGGAGAACGTCTGAATTGATGAGCACAGAAAGCCATCAAAGAGTTGCTAGCAGGCCAACGACCTAGACTGAGACCTGTCCCAGCTGCGCGGCTTTCTCTGGGTCTCCTGAGCCGAGAACAAGGAGACGCCTTCCTGCCCTCTTGGCCTTGGCCCTGTCCAAGCAGCCGTCACCAGTTCTAATTAAATACTCAGCAGATGAAGTGACCGAGTGCCAGAAGAGGGGGCTGGGCTAGCTGTGTGCTTGGCCATTTCCTGTCCAGGCCCCGTCCACTGGGAAGAAGGCTGTGCCGAAGCCGGGCCTGGATGGCAGGGTCCACAATTCAATGCACCACTAGCATGAATGCACCTCCATTTATTTGTAAAGAAAGAGTTTATTTTAGTTGTTTGTTTGTTTGTTTGTTTTTCATTTTATTTTATTGTAAACCCTCCATGACTCAGAAAGTTAGAGTTGGAAAGGATCTTTGAGAGCCTAATCCTCAGCTCATTTTACAGATGGAGGCCCATGGAAGTTCAGTAATTTACTCAAGTTCACAGAAGTATTTTAAGCCATCCTCTGCCCTCCAAAGTATCTGGCATGGGAAATGAAATGTCTCCTGGCTAGGAGAGACTCAGCAATGCTTGCCTGATCCAGCAACCCTGACTTTGGGGGAGTAAGTCTCTGCTCGCCTGCATTGTTCCTCCCTCTTTACCTGGAACCAGAGCTGGGTGGTGAAGGTGTGTGCAGTGGCCCCTCTCCAGTTCCCGGAGCTCTTGGTTAACCAAGATTAAAGGAAATCCAGGGTACTGAGGTGGAAGGAGTTGATGCTGAAGACTGTAAGAACTTGGGTGATGGAGAACCGGCTTAAAACGAGAATTCAGACACCCTGTCCCTATTCCTGATGCTCTTCCTTCCTACCCACTGCGGCTTTGGAGTATTGAACATTTCATTGGTGAGGAAGGAAGGTTCCTCAGAGGATGCTGATGAATTTGGAGTGATTTTGAAATTCATCTGGGGGAATAAACAGCTGCAGCTTGAAGCACAAACACACACGCTTGTGCTGCTGTGTCCCCCACCCCTCTGCTGTCCCTGTCTCCCGATCTGGGAAAAGTGCACACACCCAGACCACGAAAGAACGCAGAAACTCACGAGTGATCTGGACGACCACTGTGGAAAGGAAAAGGGATTAGCTGTCCTGTAGCCTGGCAGATTCCATGCCCGGAGGCTGCCTGGATTTGAGAGTACTCATCTGGAATCCGAGGGACCCTCGCATCCCTGGTTTGCAGAGCTCCTTGCAAACCGGGGCTGTTTCTCTCTTCTCGGAGCCTTCTACGTCTCAGGGAAGGGGGAGGAGACAGGGAACAAACGTTTGTTGGTCTCCTCAGTACATGACAGTCTTACACTTTCTTTAAAAAAGGATCGTGAAGTAACAATTATTATTAAATTGTTATTTCTGTTTTACAGAAATTGAGGCTTTTGGAGATGAAGCGGGGCTCCATTTCAGAGCTGTGCACTTCCCATGTCACTGCTCTGCCTTCTTCTCCCCTGGTGCTGTGGACTTACCTAGGACCTCAGAATCTGTGTGACTTTGGGGGACAGCGGCCACCCACCGAGCTTGTCTGTTTCCTCTCTGAAGATGGAAATCATGCAGTGTAGCCATTTGACTGAGTCATTAGAGGTCTTAATCCAGCCCTCTGAGGTGTAATTAGAAATGACTATTAAAGGGACCAGTGGATGGCATAATGGTTATGTCACTGAACTTCCACGTAGTTAACCATGGTTCAAGTCTCGGACCCAGCAACGTAAAACTCGCGCTGGATGTGTGTGCGTGCGTGCCTAAGATCCTGAGAGCAGAATGGAGGAGAAGGGATTGTGGAGTGGCCATCCCTCCAGGGGGTGATTTCTCACTTTCTGTCTATCTGTTTCTCTGGGCTAATACACATGCCCTGTAGCAAAAAATTCTCTCTCAAAAAAAAAAAAAAAAAAATAGGAAAGAGATATTTGCCAGCCCTCTGGGCTGGAACACCTTCCACCGGTGATCATTTCTACCAGCGAGGTTACTGATCACCTCGGATGCCTGGCTACGGGTAGGACAGGGCTGCAGAGCCCCAGCTCGGGCTGATGGGAGGGGCTGTCTTCATCTCTTCCACCTAACCAGATAAGCTCCTCGGGCCACAGCTTGGTTTTACACCCTCAGCTTGTTTTCTGTCTTAGAAACTCCTCTTTCAGCCCCGTTACCCCCTCCTGCTACAGCCTGCCCTCTCTCCTTTCTTTCATAGCTTGGTTTAAACACCATGAAACTTTCTATTGAAATACAACATGTGTTCTCTGTCTCTCTGTCTCTCTCTGTCTGTCTGGCGAGCGCACGCGCCCTATAGCAAAAACCTCTCCAAAAAAAAAAAAAGAAAAAGAAAAGAAATAGAACGTATGCCAGAGAAGCACACACGTTGTTGTGTACAACTTGGTGAATTATCATCAAGTGGACACACTTGTGTAATCACCACCCAGATGAGAAAAGAATGTTTCCAGACTTCCAGAAGCACCCCCCTTGGGTCTCTTCCCAGTCACGACTTCCCATCCAAAGGTCCTGACTGCTCCTAGCATCACAGCTAAGTTTCGTCTGTTTTTAAATGCTGTGGACATGAAATCGTGTTGTGAGGACTTTGTGTCTGGCTGTTTTTGCTCAACGTTGTGTGAATTTATCTATAGGGTTGTGTGTGGAATCGGTTTATTCATTACTACATACCGTTTTGTTGTTAAAAGGTACCACATTTTACTTACCTGTTCTACTGTTGGTGGATGATAGGGTTGCTCTGCGTTTTAGGCTATCACGAATAATGTTGCTGTCACTGTTCTTTTGCGTGTCTTTGTGGATACATTTCTGAAGCATATATTCCTAGAAGGCAAATTGCTGGGTCACATGGTTAGTGTAGATTGAGCTTTAGTAGACGCTACTGAACAGTTTGCAGTGTTTTTACTTTTTAGAGATGTTTGCTCATGGCATGTGTAGAGCTAGTAAAGAGGCTGGGATTTAAAAAGTGAGAAATCACCTCCCAGGAGGAATGGCTATGCTGCACTCCGTTCTCCTTCACTTTCCTCTCAGGAGTTTGGGCATACACACACATGTGTCCGGCATGAGTTTCAAGCTGCCAGGTCTAGGACTTGAACTGTGGTTGGCCATGTGGGAGTCCAGCACCACCTGCTGGATCCAGTTTTCAGTGTTTGTACCAATTGATATTCTCCACTAGGAGTGCATGAAGAGTTCTGATTATCCTACATCTTGTCCACGCTTAGTATTGTCACAGTTTGGCCATTCTGGTACATGTAGGGGGTATCTCAGAGTGGTTGTAATTTGCATTCTCGGATGACTAATGAGATAAGAATGTTTTCATTATGCCATTTGGATATCCTCTTTTGTGAAGTGCTTGAGTCTTTTAATGATAAAAATATAGGTTGTCTCCCCTTTCCTTAATGACTTGAAGAAATTCTTCATCTATTCGTGGTGCAAGTCTTTTGTTGCATATGTACTTTGCAAATGCCTTCTGCCCACTCTGTGCTTTTCCATTTCACTGTTTGTATGTTTTTTGGGGGTAGAAGTTCTTAATCTTATTTTGGTTCGGTATATTGATCTTTGCCCTTTTCGATTAGTAATTTTGTGTCCTCTAAGAAATCTTGACCTATCCGTCATGAATATGTTCTTTAATGTTATCTTCGAGAACCTTTATTGGTTAACCTTTCACATTTGGATCGCCAATCCACATTCTTTTCTTTTTATAAATTTAATTTTTCCAGAGGACTTGTATGCTCGTGAGAGGGAAGGAGGGAGGGAGGGAGAGAGAAAGAGAGAGAGAGAATGAATGAGTATGAGAAAGCACTGCTCATGAGGAATGGACACACCACAATCCTTCTCCAGCTCTCCTTCCTCTCTGGATTTTAGGCACTCATGCACAAGCACCCACTGTATTTCTCAAGTCACCAAATCTGAGACTTGGACCATGCAGTCAGGCATGTGGGATCCAATGGTCTTAACCACCATGCCATGGGCTGACCTCCAAAAGTTATTTCTATATAGCATTCCTAATTCTTTACCTCTTTATTTTACATTTTTATTTATTTATTTTAAAAATATATTTATTTTACATTCATTCACTGACCATCATAGCATACAAAACACACAAGATGCGATTTCCCATCCAGAATACACTGTATAGTGGCTTAATCATACATGTTATTGTCAACAATAATTTTTCATTGCTTGTTTCTTATGTATATATACATTCTTCCCCCACCCCCGTTTTCTCACCCTCTGCCATTCCCCATTTCCCACCGCCTTCCCACACTGTCTCTGGCATCTGTAGTTGTTTTACATTCCTCTTTTTACCACCCCCCCCACATTTTATTGATTCACAAAATACCTTAATTAATACCTCTTATTCACCCTATTCCAATCTGCCTCTGTTCCCACTTTGCTCCCAAATACTCTTGTATAGATGACCAAGATCCTTTAGGAAGGGCTCAACTGAACAGCAATTTCTAGTTCTCAGCTTTCTTAACCCTTTAGCATCCTTCATCACAGTGTACCATTCCTTCCTGTTTGAAAGACTAACTTTTCTGATGCCGTATTTCCCTGGTTTTCCTCCTACTTCTCTGGCTGCTTCCTCTAAGTCTTCTTGGCTGGGTTATCCTGCTTTATTTTATTTATAACTGTTGAACTTCTTCGAAGCTTACTTCTAGGATCTCCTCTTTTCTTAGCTTACAGTAGTAATTCTAGAGACCAGTAGTTAGCGTAATGGCTATGTCACTGGACTCCCATGTGGTCAACCACAGTTCGAGTCCCGGACCCGGTGACTTAAACTCACGCTGGGTGTGTGTGTGTGCGTGCCCAAGATCTCGAGAGAATGGAGGAGAAGGGATTGCGGCGTGGCCATCCCCTTGGGGGGTGATTTCTCACTTTCTGTCTCTCTGTCTCTCTCTGTCTTTCTGGTGAGTGCATGTGCCCTATAGCAAAAACCTTTAAAAAAATAGTAATTCTCAAGGTGATTTATTTTCAACATTTTCATTGCCGTATTTATGGTAAAAACACTTTTGTATTTATATTTCTAATTTGAATTTTCCTTAGAGCTCTATAAACTGTGGATTATCTCAATCAGAATCCTCTTCAGTGGATTTCTTCATAAATTATCTTTTGTTTTTAATTGTCAGAGGGCATATGAAATGAGAGAGAGAGAGAGAAAGAGAGAAAAAGAGAGAAAATACCCCAATGGGGCATGGTTACGCAATCTTCCACCTCCATTCCTCCATCCTGTCAGGACTTCAGGCTTGCGAACATATTGTGCCCGACATGTCCCTCAAGCCACTAGGACCCAGACTTGGACTATAGTTGGCTGAGCAGGATCTGATCCTTCCATGCATAGCATTCAACTGTTGCACTTGGGGCTAGTCCCTGAATTATTATTTTATTTTTATGTTTTATTTTTGCCATAGTGCATGTGTACTCACTGGAGAGAGACAGAGACAGAGAGAGTGAAAGAGAGAAATCCCCTCTCTGCCCCTCCGGGGGTGGGGAGAATGATCATGTCACAATCTTTTCTCCTTCATTCTTCTTTTGAGGTTTTGGGCACACACACACACACACACACACACACACACACACACACACCTGCCATGGTTTTCAAGTTGCCGGGTCTGGGACTCAAACTGGAAAGTTGATCATGTGGGATCCAGTCCCTTAACTACTACACTACTTGCTGTCCCTCCTGAATTATCTTTTTATTCAGAATTCTTTTTGCTTTCCTACCTCTTCTCTACACATCCAGATCCCAACTGGTTGGGTTTCAAACAAGGACTTTACATTCTTTGAAATGATTAATGGGGGAATTATTTATTTCTATTGTAAGGAAATTGTGATAATTACCTGATTTTTTCCCCCCATAGATTTGCTGTCTTTGAAGACTGGTATATCCCTATGAAATGTTAGTGTCGCCCCAGTTTGGTTTCTGTTAAGCACCAGTTATTCTCAGTGGTATTTTTTTCATCTTCATTCTGACCATCTAGCATGGTGGGGCTTAAGAGGATGGGAAAATGCGGGCACAGAAATAGCAGGTGAATTCATGCCACGGCTGCTGGTTACACCTAGATAGTCGACCTCTCAATTGTTTCCATCAGAGTCCCTTCCTAAAGAGTATTGGTGGTCCTCAGAAACTCAAGAGTGCAGATGTCCAGCTTCTAGCCTTATTTGTCCAGGGGTGGGAAAGAGGAGTGAGAGAGCTGCCCCTTCTACTGTGGGAACGAGGGACAAGCCTCTCGCTCACTGCGTGGGCCCTGTGGTTCTCTCTGACCCTGTCTGTAATCACTTTAAATCCTTTTTCAACCAAAATTATTTTCTCTCTCTCTCTTTTTTTTTGAAAGAATTATTTATTTAATTTTATTTATCATCATTATTATTTTCAATTATGCTACAGGGCATATGTGCTCACCAGAGAGAGAGAGAGAGAGAGAGAGAGAGAGAGAGATAAAGTGAGAAAGCAAGCTGCCAGTTCCAGGACTCGAACTGCAGTCGGCCTTGTGAAAGTCCAGTGCCTAAACCACCACACCATCTGCTGACCCTTTTCCTATAGCTCTCTCTTTTTAAAAAAGAATTATTTATTTATTTTTACTTTTTCATTCATTTTATTTTAATTTTTCCAGAGAGAGACATGGGGCGGGGGGTGGTGGTGGTGGGAAGAAGTGAGAAAGCAAGCCATCAAGTCCCGGACTCCAACCGTGGTCAGCCATGAGGGAGTGCCCAGGCTTTAACCACCACGCCACCTGCTCTACTGTATTTCTTTTTTTTTTTTTAATTCTTTTTTTTTTTTTGGAGAGATTTTCACTGTAGGGTGCGTGCGCTCGCCAGACAGACAGAGAGAGACATAGAGACAGAAAGCGAGAAATCACCCCCCAGGGGGGATGGTCACTCCGCAATCCCTTTTCCTCCATTCTCCTCTCGGGATCTTGGGCACGCACGCACACGCGCCCGGCGTGAGTTTTAAGCCACCGGGTCCGGGACACGAACCGCGGTCGACTATGTGGGAGTCCAGCGACATAGCCATTACGCTAACTGCTGGTTCCCCCTCTACTGTATTTCTTAAAGTTGGAGTTTCAGAGTCATAAACAAATGCTAGTTAGGACTTCAATTAGATTAAGAGTTCTTTCTTGTAGTCCACTGGTTCTCCAATTTGAGCATTATCAGAATCACCTGGAGATCTTGAATATTATACATCTCTGTGTATGGTTTTCTCAGCAGTTGCTCTAGGGGTTACAATATCTCTACTTATTTGTTCACTATTCACCCCTGCATATTTTTTCACAGGATATAGAATTCTAGATTGACAATTCACTTTTTTATTAAATTAAAAAAAATTTTTAACTTTAATGTATCAATTTATTTATTTTAATCTGACCAGAGAGGGACACACACACACACACACACACACACACACAGAGAGAGAGAGAGAGAGAGAGAGAGAAAGGGAGAGAGAGGGAAAGTGAGAAAGCAAGCCACCAGCTCTGGGACTTGAACCGTAGCTGGCCATGTGGGAGTCCAGTGCCCTTAACCACCACCAGGGAGCACCTGGCAGCCCCTATAATTCAATATTTTTCTTTTTTGAAAAGGTTTTGCTATAGGGTGCATGCGCTTGCTAAAAAGAGAGAGAGAAACAGAGACAGAAAGTAAGAAATCACCCTTCAGGGGAGATGGCCACACCTCAATCCCTTCTCCTCCTCTCAGGATCTTGGGTACGCACGCACACGCCCCCGGCATGAGTTTAAGCTACCGCATCTGGCTCTTGAGCCGTGGTCGACCACATGGGAGTCCAGTGACGTAGCCATTATGCCAACTGCTGGTCCCAATAATTCACTTTTTTTTTTTTTTGAGAGATTTTTCACTGTAGGGCGCGTGCGCTCGCCAGACAGACAGAGAGAGACATAGAGACAGAAAGCGAGAAATCACCCCCATAGAGACAGAAAGCGAGAAATCACCCCCCGGTGTGATTGTCCCTCACCCATCCCTTCTCCATTCTCCTCTCGGGATCTTGGGCACGCACGCACACGCGCCCGGCGTGAGTTTTAAGCCACCGGGTCCAGGACACGAACCGCGGTCGACTACGTGGGAGTCCAGCGACATAGCCATTACGCTAACTGCTGGTTCCCCCCAATAATTCACTTTTAAAAAGCACTTTCAAAAGGTTGTTTTACCACTTTCCGGCCTCCATAATTTTGACAAGAGATCTGTAGTCATTCAAATAATTGTTTCCATGGAGGTGATGGAAGTAATGGATTTTTTATCTCCAGCTACTTTCAAGATTCTTTTCTCTGTCTTTAGTTTTTTTAAAAAACATAAATGGACTCCATTTTATTTTCAAAGTAAGAGTTGATCCATGTTTTCAGTTTATTGACATACAGAAAACACTTGATGAAGTAATATGGTAGACCTCGATTTCAAAGGTTCATGTAATTGTCTTTAGTTGTTAATAGTTGGATTCTGGTGTGCGGATTTCTTTGGATTTGTCCTGTTGGGGATTTGGGGCTTGGGGTTTGCTGAACTTCTTCAATCTATAAATCTTACTTGAAATTTGGGAAATTTTTAGGTATTAGGAATTATTATTTCAAATACTTTTTCCCCCTCCATTTCACATTCTTCTATTCTTCTGAGGCTTTAGTAGAATTAGTGTTAAATGATTTTGGTATTAGCCCTTAGGTCTCTGAGATTATCGTCTTTGTTTTCAGCTTTTTTCCTCTGTTGTTCATATTGGATGATTTATATAAATCTCTCCAAGTCCTTCCTTCTGTCACCTTCGTTCTGTTATGCAGTACATCCAGTGTACTATATACTTAGTTCATTTATTTGATTTAATTAATTTACTTATTCTATGCAAGAGGAAAACAAGGAGAGAGAGTGAGAGAGCAAGAGAAAGAGGAGAAGAGTTTCCCACAGCAGTGTCTTCTCACCATGCCCCTCTGCTAGCCTCAGCCAGCCGAATCCGGAACACATGCATGTAGCGAGCATGCACAGTGAGACCTTGGGACGTGAACCCAGCACCTTCTCATATGGATTCAGCATCTCAGAGTGTTGTGTTAATGTTGCACCACTGCGGCTGGCCCTATTTGATTCATTTTTATATGTTCTACCTCTTTGCTGAAAGTTTCTGTCTATTTCAAGAGTTTTCCTTCTCTGGGGCATTTTTATAATAGTGACTTTAAAGCATTTGTGAGAGAGTTGCAATATCTTTGTCATCTTAATATTGGCTTCTGTTGATAGTCTTTTCCCATAACACATTGTCTGACTCTTTGTAAGCTCAAAAATTTGAAATTATATTCTGGGGGCCAGCAAGTGGCACAGTGGTTAAAGTGCTGGACTCCCACATTGCCAACCACAGTTCAAGTCCCGAACCTGGCTTGCTCTATCACTTTCTCTCTTTCTCTGTCTCTGATCAGATAAAATAAAGAAATGAATATGTAAATAAATAAAATTAAAACAAATAATTAAAAAAGAATAAAAAATTGTATTCTGAATATTTTCAATCTATTGCTATGAGACTCTGAGTCTTGTTAAAACCCTATTTGTGTTTTGGAAGATAATTATCTGGTTATGTTCAAGCTGCAAGTTCTGACCAAGATTTTATGGGTTACTTTCAATATCAGGTTTGTTTTCAAAGCCTTGTGCTAGTTGGCTCCCGTGGTAGATGCTACCAAGCTGTCAGTTTGGGCCTTGGGCAAGGGCATGTCATGGTCAGTCCTTACAGAATACCAAATGCTGTTTAGGGTCAGAATCATGCAAGTGCAACTCAGCGTTCCTAAACAACTTTGGAGTCACTTTGCTTAGCAATTTCCTTTCCACGATCTTCCTAGTACCTTTCAGTTCCCTGGAATCCCCTCGCCATCTTGTGCTGGACTCCCACATTGCCAACCACAGTTCAAGTCCCGAACCTGGCTTGCTCTATCACTTTCTCTCTTTCTCTGTCTCTGATCAGATAAAATAAAGAAATGAATATGTAAATAAATAAAATTAAAACAAATAATTAAAAAAGAATAAAAAATTGTATTCTGAATATTTTCAATCTATTGCTATGAGACTCTGAGTCTTGTTAAAACCCTATTTGTGTTTTGGAAGATAATTATCTGGTTATGTTCAAGCTGCAAGTTCTGACCAAGATTTTATGGGTTACTTTCAATATCAGGTTTGTTTTCAAAGCCTTGTGCTAGTTGGCTCCCGTGGTAGATGCTACCAAGCTGTCAGTTTGGGCCTTGGGCAAGGGCATGTCATGGTCAGTCCTTACAGAATACCAAATGCTGTTTAGGGTCAGAATCATGCAAGTGCAACTCAGCGTTCCTAAACAACTTTGGAGTCACTTTGCTTAGCAATTTCCTTTCCACGATCTTCCTAGTACCTTTCAGTTCCCTGGAATCCCCTCGCCATCTTCCAGCCAGAAGTCTACTTACTCGGATCCGTTCACTGTCTTCTCCCTTGTCTTCCCCACAATCCTCCCTGTGTCTGGGGTCTAGTGGTAGGAGACACACAGAGAGAAAAAGGGAAAAGGGGTTCATTTCCCTGCCCCTCGGGAGCACAGAGGCAGGTTCTCTTGCTTCAGAGTGGTTATTTATTTATTTATTTATTTTTGCGAGTTTTTTGCTATTGGGTGCATGCACTTGCCAGGGAGACATAAAGTGAGAAATCACCCCCCAGGGGAAAAGCCATGCTGCAATCCATTCTCCTTCATTCTCATTTAGGGATTTTGGGCATGCATGTGCACATGCCCAGTGTGAATTTTAAGCTTCTGAGTCCAGGACTCGTACCTGGTCAACTACATGGGAGTCCAGTGACGTAAGCATTACGCCATCTGCTGGTCCCTTGCCTCAGAATTTTAAGGGCCTATAGGCTAGAGTGCAAAAGAGGATGGGGAGGGATGGTACTTTCTTCTTTTCTCTCTTTTTACCAGGAGATTCCTTTCGTATCTCTTACGTCAGAGTTGGAGGGCTTCTCCCAGGGCTGTCTATGCTGATGCCTGCTTCTGGGTTGGAGCTGTCTTGAGGCTAAGCTGGGGGAAACTAGTTGAAAAAATGCCCAAATCATCACTAGTTTGGAGGTAGTTCGAATTACATTCTCTTCCCCAGCCCCCTTGAGTTATCAGGAAAGTCATGGCACAATTTTTTTTTCTTTTTTGAGAGAGAGATTTTTGGTATAGGGTCCATGTGCTCGCCTGAGAGAGAGAGAGAGAGACAGAGAGACAGAGAGACAAAGAGAAAGAATCACCCCTGGCCCCCAGGGGGATGGCCACACTACAATCCTTTCTCTTCCATTCTCCTCTTGGGATTTTGGGCATGTGTGCACATGTTCCTGGAGTGAGATTTAAGCCAATGGGTCTGGGGCTCAAACTGCAGTGGGCCATGTGAGAGTCCAGCGACATAACCACTATGCCATCTGCTGGTCCTCATGATGCATTTTTGCATAGGAAAGCATGTCATGACCTTTCCAATGACCCGGTGTTATTTACTCGCTAGGATTCTGAGATAGTTGCCCTATTCAGCCTGTTCAGGTTTCCCACTGTGTGCAGGGGAGACACAGCAGGGCCTGGGGACTTGTGAAAACAGCTTTCCGGACCCGCCTAGAGAGGCTCTTACAGCTCGTCTCAGGTAGTGCCTGAGAATTTATGCTTTCACTAAGATCCCAGGTGATGCTGCTTGTTCCAGAGTCACATCTGAGAGCCACCGATTTACTCCGTCTTAGACTATTCATCAAAGATCGAGTATAAATCAAGTTTCTTCAGTTTAATGGTCTTCCATGGCCAGTAGTCTGCTAGTCGCTAAGTGGAGGGAGGCAGAGCAGTGGAAAGCCTCTGGCTGAGGAGGTAAGGAGAGTAACAGAAGGAGGATGCTGTGGTGTGGACTATGGATTACTTGGCCAAATAGGAACTAGGTTGCTATTTTGCTATTGCAGAACTCAGCTGAAAGGTACTGTAATGGGGGAATTTTCACTATTAAGATACCTGTCTTAAGTATGATTTTCAAAAGCAGAACATCGTCGAACATCTCGCAACTCGAATGGCTTTGTTTGCAGGCTGTGTCCTTGTCTATAGGAGAGACAATGAAAAGAACCATGCTTCAGTCTTAATTCTGAATAGCAAAGGAAAGCTGGTTGGCAGAAGAACTTGCTCATGCTCTTTTGGGAATGAAGAAAATATAGAACCTGGGGGCTGGGGTGGTCAGTTATTAGTGCTAGACTCTGTGTGTGTGTGTGTGTGCGTGTGCGTGTGCGTGTGCGTGTGTGTGTGCACTTGCATGGATTTAAAGCCAAAGAGAAGGACCAGTAGATGGTGTAATGGTAGACTGCTGGACTCCCACATAGATTGCTGGACCTGGTGGCTTAAAATTCATGCTGGGTGCGTGTGCGTGTGTGTCAAAATTCCAGGAGGATAGTATTCTCAACTGGATTGGTCTGAGAAGTATTTCATGATGGTCAAAGTATTTTTACAAGCAAAATGAGAAATAGTGATGGACTGTTTTAAAAAGTAATTACAATAATAAAAATAATGATTGGGGAAAACATAGAAAAGATATTGAATGTTGAAGTGGGGAGATTGATGTCTCTGTACTGACTGACATGCATGGCATTCCCTTTTGAAAAAACAATGTAATACACTGTAAAGTTATATATAATCCAATGTAATATAAAGAAGATTATGATGATAATAATAATAAAAAAAATTCCAGGAGGAGAATGGAGGAGAAGGGATGTGTTGTGGTTGTCCTCCATAGGGGGTGATTTCTTGCTGTCTGTCTCCCTGGTGAGTGCATGCACTCTATAGCAAAAATTTTTAAAAAAGAAAAAAATCAAGGAGAAACAGGAATCAGAATTTTAGAGAAAAGACATACAGAAAATAGTAAGTCATTTTGAGGTGACACAGAAAGAGAAAGTATTTGGAGAGTACTGTGAGAGCTCTACAACCCAAGGCCTGTAAATGGACGTACCCCCCAAATACAAAGAACGTAATGCAATGAGATCTGGATGCACGTAAAGAAGCAAACAACCACAATGAAGTTAGTTCAGGCGGCCCAAGTTCTGGATGAGCCGTGGCCTATGACCGTGGAGGAGGGAAACAGGGTTTCGGATGTCCTTGCAGGTGATCAGACTCCTGAGTTAGAGCAGATATTCTACGGGCTAGCTAGCTGGCATGGTGGCTGAACTGGCTGGATCCCATATGACTGTCTGAGTGGTTTGAATCCCAGACCCAGCAACTTGAAAAACATGCTGGGCATGAGTCTGTATGCACCCAGAGTACTAAGAGATGAGGGGATGAGAGGGGGTTGTAACGTGGCCACCTCCCTTGGAGAATGCTTACTCGCCTCCCCGCTCTCTCCCGTTCTCCTCTCTCCCCAGTGAATTCATGTGAACTATATCAGATTAAAAACATATTAGATAGTGTGTTGTGCTGGAGAGGAAGGTAGTCACTGGAGGAAAGGGACGTGAACTCGGGTTTGTGAATGAGGCTGTGCAAGGTATTTTTCCAGCACCTACTGTGAATGTATCCTGTGGTAATTCGGATGCAACTTTGTAACTCCCCTCCTTGTGCACCCTCGGCGATTCCCCTCTGCAACCTTTATTATAAGCTTCACTGAATTGCACTATCGTTAAACTGTGTGTTCATCTCTACCGTGAGGATGGTAACTGTGCCTTTTTAAATACCAATCCCTGGTCTGTAACACAGGGCTTAGTAAATAATTGCTGGGTTGAATTCTTTCTATCTTACATTTTGATGAATGCTTTTAGGAAAATCCTATAAGTGAACATCGCTTGAGAATAATTAACTTCGGATTAGGGTATTCACAAAGCAAAGTAGTCTTGATCTATGCTGACATGTGTAGCTCTGTCCTGAGCCGAGGGTGGAAGGGCCTCTTCTGATGGAGCCCCAAAGGGCAAAAGGAAGGGCCTTATTCCGTTGTCTGCTGCTGCTGCTGCGACAGCGCAGAGGCACGTCCTGCTTTGGCCTGCGGATTAGCATCGGGCTGCCAGCACCTGAGAGTGGCTGCCCTGTAGAGGAATGAGCTCTGTGGCCACGGGAAACCTTGCCACTTCCCCTGGCTCCTGGGGGAAATTTTCTTTGCTGCCGAGGACTCAGTACCAGTGGGAATGATTACTTCTGGGCAAATCTGGTTTTCCCAAGATGCAAGTTTGGGCAGAAAAGAAAAAAAGAGTGGAATTTTAAGCCCTAGGGGGCCACAAACTGAAGGCCCGATGAGTCCCTTTTTCCATCGTGTACCTGTTCTTGCTTTTCCATAGACGTGCTGCAGTTGTTTGGCTTTTCTTTCTGAACACTAAGCCCCAAGGACTTGCATTATTACACAGCTGCCATGAGTCCTCCAAGCCACTAGGAGGTAGTAAAGAGCCTTGGAAGGACATGTTGCTAAGTGTAACTCTCCAAGTAGTAAAAAGTTAACACTTCCTTCGGGAAAGGGTTTACTTCTGGGTACTGGATGATGGAACAGCAGGTGCTCTTCAAGGCTGACTCATGTGGGGAGGTTCTAGGTTCCTGTCCAGAAACCTCCCTGCGTATGCCCGGAGTGTGCCCGCCCATGATCTGGAATTGGCTGAAGCAAAAGGGAATTGTGGCCCATGAAGACCCTGTTGGGTGTGCTTGCTCTCTCTCTCTCACTCCTTGGAGACATAAATGAATTAATTTTACATGAAAAGAAAAGGGTTTGCTTCCAAGTCAGGCACTGATCATGAGCTGCCTTGTCACCTTTCTGTTTCATTTTTTTCAGTTTTATTTTCCCTCTGCCCTTTTGTCCTTCCTGGATTAATTGTGTAGCTGGAGGCCAGCTCATCACAGCTCCTGGTGGCACAGGGGTGTGTACAGAGAGGAGTAGACCTGTCCTGGTTCCTAGGAGAGTCATAATCTGGGGAAGGAGAGGAGACATTTACTTACCTTATGGTTGAAGAGCCTCATCTTGGGGAGCTGGCCTGACTCCTCTGCTTGGGCTCCTGACCTCCCATTACATTGACCTTTATTTCAGTAACTTTAGGCCTCTCCTTTTCTCTCTTTTTAATGTTAAGTTTCTTTCTTAGAAAGAGATACGGAGACAGTCCCCTCAACAGGGCTATGCCACAACCCACCCCTATCCGCCAGCCAGCCCCCGATCACGTGGGTCACAGGCGAGTGGGTGCATGGCCCACTGAGGAAGGTCTCCGGAAGTGAATTGGGAACCTTCCCACGTGGGCTGGCCTTGCAGAGCATTGCATTTTGCCATTGCGCCATCATCTGGTTCCTTTTGTGAATTCTTTTTTTGGAGTGTGATTTTTTTTTTTCCTTTTTTTTCTGGTTGTTGTTCAATTGTTCCCCACAGTCTATGAGCTCTTTGAAGACAGGGATCATGTGGGATTAATCTGGCACCTTCAGGTGTGAGTATGCTGAATAGCAGTTAAGTACTTTGTCCTTCTCGTATGACTGCATGTGCATTTAAATAAAGAAAAGGAACAGAGAGTAGTATGTACCCTGTAGTGCTTATGCAAAGGTTACAGAAAATAATGCTTGTGAAGAGCTTGGAGCTGTGCTTGGCAAGGCTCAAAATAGCCCCTCTGCTCTCTGCCTAGTGTCTCGATCCTTTTTTCTTTCCTCCCTCTTTATTTCTGGAGCCTCACACAGTGCTAAAGAAATCTAAAAAAACCCTAACATCAAAATGCATTAGCTCAATGACTGAAAAAAATGGCTGCAGAGAATCTAAATTATATCCCAGTGCTATGGCTCTGTGCTTCCCCAGGGCCAGCAGCCCTCGTGGGTGGGGACATCGGCCCGGCTTTGCTGTGGAGCAGGGTAATGTGGTCGCCTCTGGGATCGAAATCTCCACCGTGGAGGCAGTGGAGACTCGAGGTTGGTGTCAGGGCCCCTTAATGAGTGATCTCAAATCATGCATTTTTACTGAGGGTGCTGCTGGGCAGGTAGGGTTACTGACTTAAATAATTGACTATTGGAAGATTTAACTTTCACTAGTCCATATTTCAGTGGAACTATTATTACATTTCTCCAGGGCTGAAGGCCAGAAAATGTGGCTGCTTTCATCCCGTGGGTTTTACTAATACCTTACCCCTCTCTGCCTTTTTTTTTCCAAAGATCCAAGTCTAAGTTTTAATATTATTACATTCAAGTGACGTAACATTTACTGTAAACTTTTTTTTTATTGTAGTTAAATATACTTAGCATGACCATTTTCACTATTTTCTACAAGTACAGCTTTGGAGCATTAAGTATACTTGCACCGCTGTGAAACCACTACTGCCGTCCCCCTCCAGAACTTTTCCATCCTCCCCAACTCAAACCCTGCCCATTAACACTTATCACCCCAGCAACCCTAACCCCAGCCCCTGGCAGCCACCGCGCCACGCCGTCTGTGAATTTGACTGCTCTACCTCCTGCAAGCGAATCACACGATTTTGTCCTCTGTGTCCGTTTATTTCACTTAACATAACATCTTCATAGTTCATCCACGTTGTAGCATGTATCAGAATTTGCTCTTTTTTGGTAATTGCCAGAGGGCATGTGTGTTTGCTAGAGAAAAACAGACAGAGAGTAAAGGAAAGTCGAATGCACCTGTCCCCCTCAAAGGGGATGGTCATGATCCAATCCCTTCCCCTCTATTTCTCCTGCCCTTCAGGATTCTGGGCACTCATGGACATGCGCCTGCTGTGTTTTTCGTCACTGGGCCCAGGACTTGAACTGTGCAGTTGACCAGGTGGGATCTAGCTGCCTTAACTACCACGCCACTGGTTGACCAGAATTTCCTTTTTTAAAAAAACAGTGTTATTGAGATGTAATTGATATACAAAGCAATGCACACATCAAATGTGTACTAGTTGATGAGTTCAGACATCCACAAACACTTGCGATACCATCACCACAAGCAACGTAACAGACATAATCCACACCTACTGAAGTTTTCTTGTGTCCTCCCACTGGTTTTTTTAATTTATTTTTGTGGTTAAAATAAAAACTTAATATGAGACCTACCTTTCTAACGAATTTTGAAGCGTGCGATACTGTATTGTTAATTTACAGGCCCTATGTTGTACAGCAAATCTCTAAAACCTGTTTCTCCAGCTTGACTGAAATTCTACACCAATCAGACAACTCCCATGTCCACTCCTTCTGGCCATTACTGCTGTATTCTTTGCTTTCATGAACTTGACTACTGCGCATACTTCATGTAAGTGAATCATGCAACATTTGTCCTACTGTGACACACTTATTTTACTTAAGGTAATGTCCCATAGGGTCTCTGATGGCAGGACTCTTCCTTTTCAGGACTGAATAATATTCCATTCTGTATACAACACATTTTCTTTATCCATTCATCCATTGATAGACACTGCTTTGCTTCCACATTTTGGCTATTACGAATTATGCTGCTGTGAGCATAAGTGTGCAAATATCTGTTCAAATCTTTGCTTTTCCTCCCTCCTTTTAAATTTGCTTAAGAAGGACCAGCAGTTAGCATAATGGCTATATCGCTAGACTCCCATGTGGTCGACTGCAGTTCGGGTCCTGGACCTGGTGGCTTAAACTCATGCTGGGCACATGTGTGTGTGTGCCCAAGATCCTGAGAGGAGAATGGAGGAGAAGGGATTGCAGCGTGGCCATCCCCCCTGGGGGGTGATTTCTCTTTTTCTATTTCTCTGTCTCTCTCTGTCTTTCTGGCGAGAGCACGTGCCCTATAGCAAAAATCCCTCAAAAAAAATTTGCTTGAGAGGGTCAAGGCAGCTTAGATTTCTAGGCTAGGAAAGGTCTGTCCGTTTTCCTGGGCCTCCCCTGTTAAAATGCAGTTCCTGAGTTCCAGGTGAGAACTCCACCATTTACAACAGGATCTGCTCCCAGTTCTGGTTCATCCTGGTCATGCAAAGAAGCAATGGCACAGATCTCCAGAAAGGCAGACGAGGGAGTTTGCTTTGACTCTGGGTGGAGTTAGTCTTGATGGGCTACAAGGGGATTCTGCAGATTCATGGAAAAATGGAATTGAAACACAGCCATGCTCCGGTACCAAGTGATGTGAAATCCATGCATAGTTTTTGGTGAACTTTTGGAGGAGCTGTTGTGATGGCCAATTTCTAGAGTGTGTGTTGAGCTGTGGTAGGGTCTGTAGTCTACATGGAGGCAGGAATATACTAGCTAGGGGTCCTAATTAGCCACAGTCAGTCTTCTAAATAATCTCCACCATGGCTCATTAGGCTTGTATAGTGATAAGGGGCATTCCAAAGAGCTCTGAGTATGTTGGCAGTGTGTTGCTCAGTGCTTAAAAGTTTGGTTTCTGGATTTAGATAACCTGAGTTCAAATCTTGGCTCTGCCACTTATGGGTATGCTGGACAATTATATTTCAGGTTCACTTTTTTTTTTTCTCTTTTTTTTAATCTGTGAAGTAGGGACCTCTAACCTCTGGGCCATGGTCCTTATTATTACAATGTAATAATAAAAAAATAAAGTATACAATAAATACAATGTGCTTGAGTCATCAAAGAACTATTCATCCTGCCCTGGTCCATGGGATAATGGACAAAGCCTGTCCCTGGTGCTAAAAAGATTAGGGACCAGTGCTGTAAAGTAGTTAAAAAGGTAAGTGTTTACTTGCTGAATTCATTGAGGGAATTAAATATGATAATGCCTAAAAAGGCCTTGGTGGGGCCAGGTGATGGTGTGGTGACAACACGATGGGGCTCACATGGGAGAGGTCTGGAGTCCAAGCCCTGGGACTTCTCTGAGTATGTTGGGTCCTTGTGCAAGTGTCCAGGATGCAGACTGGCTGAGGCTGGGGGTGGATCGTGGCGTGAACACGCTGATTGGGATGCCTTCTCTCTCTCTCTGTCTATGTCTCCCTCCCTCATGGGAGAATTCAAGTTAAAAGTAAGTGCCTCAGTGCAGGGCCTACCATGGCAATGCTCGCAGCCATCAGTCGTCACTGTCATCTGCCTTTCTTCCTGCAGGCACTGCCTTTGGTCATCAGTTAGTAAGCAAGAGCCCCAGACATCACCTGGTCTGTGTTTTTGGTGCCTTTTCCATTCAGTTGCTCTCTTTTTACAAAACCTTGGGATCAGCTCACCAGCCTGAAAGCTTGGTGAAAGCTCTGACACCTTGTAAAGCCTCACTCCTTCCTAATAACTTTCTATATGAGTCAGGGGCCACCCTGGGTGTTTACGCTTCCGGACTCCTGGGGTGGAGAAGGGGTGGTGGCTACCACTGGCTTTGTAAGCTTCCAGGCAGCCAGGGCCAACTGGAGAGGTCAACCCTACCAAAAGGAAATTCCGCCCAGCTTCCACGGAATATGAATATTAATCTGACAGGAGGCCAGAGCAGGCTGGACCAGAGGGAGATGAAATAGTAGAGCAAGAATGCAGTGCTTTTGGGTCGAATCAGGCAGCGCATGGCTACAGCAAATCAGAACCAGATTGTGGAACATGGTGGTGATGGCGCTGGATGACAAGGTGCTGTTTGTGCCTTAAGGGCTCTTCTGCTCTCTGGGCAGCCCTGCCCTGGGGCTGTGATTGTCCTTCACCATGCCATGGAGAGAGTGGGGCTGTGGATCAGCCTGCTGGCTTCCTTTCACTGTGTTTGTGTGTGTGTGTGTGTGTGTGTGTGTGTGTGTGTCCCCAGATGATCTAGAACATTCTGCAGCCCCACCATGTTGTTCTGGGTCATGGGTCAGACAGAAGGATCTAAGTGGTGGCTGTTTCCTTCAGGTGACTACTGTGAGGCCAGTTGGCTCCATATTCCCAAAGCAGACTGGACACCCATGCCTGGGCTCTGGGAAGGGTTTTCTGGTGCTTGAGGGCCATTTCCTGCTCGCCACCTCTGGAACAGTGCAGAAGGTGGGGGCTGAGCTGTGCCAGATCAAGAACGGCCTTGGGCTGCCTCCCTGTCCGCCATGATTGCTCTTCACTAGGAGCTACTTGCAGTTGCAGCAGCTGAGGAGTGAAAGGACGGGCCTTCCAGTCTGTGCTCAACGTCCACAGCAGTGGCAACTGAGGCCGGTCAGGTGGAAGGGAGGAGGGCGACCCCTCTGAAACCCAAGCCGCCCTTGCGCTCTGAACACGACTGGAAATTTCATCCTCTTTTCTCATGAATTTTACAATGTCCTGGAGGCAGCAGCTAGAATCACTTCCCACACTGCTGCTATCTAGGGTTGCATTGCACTGAACAGGTGAGAGGCCCAGATTAAAAATGTCCTTCTCTTTATTTACTGCTCGAAGGGCCATATATAGTAATGTGTTGCTTCATGACAGCGATACCATTTGAGAAATGTGTCGCAAGGTGACTTTGTCACTGAGCGAACATCGTGGAATGTACTTACACAAGCCTAGGGCACGGCGAGTACACACGGCAGCGCTAGGTATGACCGACTGCTCCCGGCTGTGCACATGTGCAGCACTACGGTACTGAGCACCGTTGTTGCCTGTAACAGAGGTGAATATTTGAATAGCTGCATTATTGATAGAACATATGGTACAAAAGACAAAAATTGGCCCTGCATACGCTGCATGGAGCACTTAACGAGTGCTGCCTACAGGACTGCACGTGGTTCTGCGTGAGTCGGTGAGCGAGTGGTGAGTGAGTGGGAAGGCCTAGGACACTGTGGTTCGCTGCTGTAGGCTTCGTAAACTCTGCACACTTAGGCTACACTAAATTCATAAGATATTTTTTTCTTTCAATAATAAATTATCCTGTGCTTATACTTTTTTGCTCTGTAAACTTAAGTTTTGTTTTTTTTTTTTTAAATTTTTTGGCTCTGTTGTAATAACAGCTTAAAACACAAACGTAGTGTTTAGCTTTACAAAGATTATTTTCTTCCTTTATATCTTTATTTGATAAGCTTTCCCCCCCCCCTGTTTTTAAAATGTAAATTTTTTTTCCCCATTTATATTTTTGGTTGAAAACAGACATGAACACACATATTAGGGCCGGCTCCCTGGCCTGGTGGTTAAGGGAGCTGATTTCACATGACTGTGATTCAAGGTCCAACCCTGGCTGCTCGAGAAATATACTGGGTGTGAGTGTGTGCTTCCCAAAAATCCCAGCAGGAGGGAGAAAGAGAGGAGAGGGGATTGCGGCAGACCCATACCCCATTGGGAGGAGATTTCCCTTTCTCCTTTTTCTCTCTATCTTTCCCTGGTAACCACTTATACCTCTGGCAAAAATTAAACAAACAAACACACATATTAGCCTTGTCCTACATAAGGCCAGGATCATCCATGTAACTGTCTTCTACCTCCATGTCTCATCTCAATGGGAGGTCTTTGGGGGCAATAGCATGCATCCTCTGATAACAAATCTTTTGGAATACCACTTGAAGGATCTACACTGTTACACACCTGGCAGTGCAGAAAGTGGTTTTCTCCAGCATCACTGCAAACACATGAGCAATGGATGCTGCTGCAATGTTACAACACCTATGATGTCCCTAGGGGATAGGGATTTGTCAGTTCCATGTCATCGTGTGGGCCACCATCATGCAGTCTATTGTTGACTGAAACGTCACTATGTCATACATGACAAATGTCATAGGTAGGTAATGTGGGGTGTGAAGGTAGACTGCCTGAGTTTCCCATCTCCATGACTTACTACCTGTGTGATTTTAGGCCACTTTTGTTTTCTTTTTAGAGAGATTTTTGCTATAGGGCACATGTGCTCATCAGAGAGAGAGAAACAGAGAGACAGAAAGGATGAAATCACCCCCCTCCCAGGGGGATGGCAACACTGCAGTCCCTTCTCCTCCATTCTCCTCTTAGGGTTTTGGGCATGCATACACATGTGCCCAGCCTGAGTTTTAAGCCACCAAGTCCAGACCTTGAACCATGGTCTATGACATGGGAGTCCAGTGACATAACTATTATGCCATCTGCTGGTCCCTAGGCTACATTTTTAACTTTTCTGTGCCTCAGTTTCTTTATCTGTACAATGGGTATTTTAATATATGCATAACAGGGCTGGTATTCGGATTAAATTAAATAATGCCTGAAAATGGCTTAGAGAAGTATCACTATGTAGTGCTCAATCCGTGTTAGCTACAATGATTAATTATACAATTAAATAGATAGCACTGTTTAAAGTGAGCCAAATAAAACCAGAAAATATCAGAGCTAGAAATGACCTATGAGATCAGGCATCTTACTTATGCTTCTCATTTTGTAGATAGACAACCTGAGGTCTAGGAGTGGGATGTGTCTTGCCATAGATTCAGGCAATACAGGAGCAGGGACCCGGAAACCTGGGTTCTCAGCATAGGAGTCCCTCTGTGCATTGTTTCAGGATGGAATTCACCTCTCCAGGCTTTAAGAGAGTCATGCAGAACATCCGGAGGCCCGGATAGATGAGCACACCCACAAACCCACCCAAGTATTTGTGTTATTTCCAATTGGTGACATAAATAGCTGAGCAAGAGAAAGTTATTCAGGATGCATATTAAAATAAAGCTGAAACTGACAAGTGGCATGGTGGTTAAGCACTGAACTTCCACATGGCCCACCATGGTTTTAGTCCAGACCTGGCAGCTTGCTTTCTCACTCTCCCTCTCTCTGGTCAAATGGAAGAATAATAAATACATAAAATTAAATAAATAATTCTTTAAAAAAAACAGCTAAGTGATATTTCTATGAGTGTTTGTGTAGCATAGTAAATTTCTGGGTGAACTTCAGGACAGAAGATATCTCAAGGTCCATTTCAGTAGTAGAGTGGGTAAATAAGCCCTTGGGGGTTGTGTGTCTTCTACCCTGGGTGAACTGGGGTACACGTTTTATATCTGAGCTTCAGATAGTTGATCTTGGCACCCTAGGTGGGACTGACTGGGAAAGGGGAAATGGAGCCGCTAAGGAGACTTTAAGTGGACACAAGGTGTGTGTGTGTTAATGTTTTGGGGGTTTGAACAGGGCACGCAGAGGGGGTTAATACTGCCTGGTGATAAGAGGGTGCATGTGAAAACCTAGCAGCAAAGCCCAGGGAGGTGGCTATGTCCACATGGCAACCTCCTTTGCTCACATGTCTCTTTGTCCAGTTCTTAATCTCATTGTGTTCTTTAGAATATCCCCCTCCTAGACACCAGCAGATGGCACAATCCTAAATGTTGCTGGACTCCCAGGTAGTTGACAGCAGTTTGAGTCCTGGACTGGGTGGCTTAAAACTCACGCTGAGCACATGTGCATGCATGCCCAAAATCCTGAGAAGAGGATGGAGGAGAAGGGATTGCAGTGTAGTCATCCCTCCTAGGGGAGTGATTTCTTGCTTTCTGTCTCTCCGGTGAGCACATGCGCCCTATGACAAAAATCTCTCTCTCTCTCTCAAAAAAGAAAAAAAAAAAGAAAGAAAAGAAAGAAAAACCCAAAGAATATCCCTTCCCGTCTAGCATCTCTCCCATGGGCAGCACCATTTGGCTCTGAGCACTCCAGAGAGGTCTAGACAGTGTCCCTGGCCCCAGTTCGGTCAGAGCCTCTGCTTTTCTCTTGGAGCCTTAGTGTACTGCCGTGGACTGCTAGGAAAACAAAGACGGCTCTGTTAGGGGTGTGGGCGCCCAGGCTGTGTCCTTTGCCCAGTCTTTTGCTCCTCCCTAATTGCTCTCTCAGACCACCCAGATAACGCCTCTCTCCCATCTTCGATGTCAGTTTTCTCCAAACTTTGGAAGAGAACACTCATCACCTGATTCTAGTCCTTTGGCCACTAATCCCTCTGATGTCTGACCAAGAGGTGGCTGTCCTCTATCCAGCCAGCGGGCCAGGACCAAAGCTGGCATCATCTCTACTTCGTGCTTTTGAGAAGTGTAGGTCCCAGCCTTTCTGTTGGAAGGTACCAGTAGAGTTCATGGCCTTTAAAATTCTTTCTCAAGAAGTGGAGGAGGGAAAGCAGAATGAAAGTGTCTCAATTCAGGAGGAATGGAGTCTTATCCCAGGAAATCACTCTGAACTTGAGTTCCCATTGTCACATGGAGACAAGCTTTACCACCTTCTGGTGTACCTGGGGCCCTGGTGAGAGCTGGTACTTGAGAGAGGCGTGGCTTCTTTCAGATCATAAGGGCAGTATGGACTGCAGTGGCTGAGCCGATGCAGGTTGGATAGAAGAATCACCATATACACTTCCAAGTGTTTGCCTGTTCTTTTCCTTTCATTTTTTTTGGGTTTATTTTTGCTTGCTATCAGGTGCGTGTGGTTGCCAGAGAGAGAGAAAGAGAGAGAGGCAAAAAGAGAGAGAGAGAGAGAAAGAGAGGCAGAGAGAGAGAGAGAGAGAGAGAGAGAGAGAGA
>NW_006208857.1:1614326-1625157 GCF_000334495.1 Tupaia belangeri chinensis
AGAGAGAGAGGGAGAGAGAGAGAGAGAGAGAGAGAGAGAAAGAGAGAGAGAGAGAGAGAACCCACGGGGCGGGGGGAGATAGCCACACTGCAATCCCTTCTCCTCCATTCTTCTCTTGGGATTTTGGTCATGCAAGCACACATATGCACCTGGCATGTTTTTCAAGCTGCTGGGTCCAGATCTGGGACTTGAACCATGTAGTTAGCCATGTAGGATCTATTTGCCTTAACCACCATGGCTGGCCTATCCTTCCCATTCTTTTTTTTTTTTTAAATCACTTTTATTTATTAAAAAATATAACAGTTTTCCCCAAAACTGGATTGTGTCAGTAAAGGGAGGCAAGATTAGGTTGCATTTAAAACACATTCAAGACTTGTGTGTGGCTTAACACGACGAAGTTTTACTTCTTGCTGTGTAAAGTCAGCTTCTGGTCTGAGTGCCTCTCCAAGGCAGGTGTTCTTCACCAGGTTCCTCAGCAAGCCTGGCTGAGAAGTTCCATCATCCTATAGTGCAGCATCTGTAATAGTCAGTGACTTCCCATGGCTGGAGATGGAGGAATTGAGCAGGAGCTTTTCATTACCTCAGGCTGTTGAATGAATTCATCTCTTTGGTCCATTATTACTTTCTGGGGAGGTCCATATAAGAAAAATATACTGATAATAGCTTTAGAAATTTCTGATGCTGAAACATCACACAGAGGCAAAATTACAACCCATTTTGTGTACAAATCTGTCATGATTATAGCATAGACATGACTTCCGTGGCTTGTATGAAAAGGTCCCAGGAGATCAACAGTAACTATACTCCACGGATTTTCCACCTTGAGAAGGTGCTGTTTAGGTGCTAGAATAACTGTATTTTTTGCCACTTGGCAATGCTGACAAGAATATACCCACCATTTGACATCATTGGTCACAGAAGTCCAATAGTAATTGGATTCCACTACGGTGAGGGTTTTGGATATGCCATGATGAGCCCCAGTATCATTTTCAGGGTGTTCTCTTAGGACTTTCTTTTTTTTCCTCTTCTGAAACAATTACCAAACGACTTTGTTTTCTGTCTTTTCCAACATAAAACAGCTTTTTTTCTTTGAAGACAATTTTTTTTTGCTGCTCTTCTTATGCCACTTCTCTCCCTTGGCAGTGTAGTTGGATGATTGGAAGTAGTTCGTTTATAATATGCAATCTGTTTAAGATGAAGGTCACCATTTTTTCCACTACAGACCATTGTGAACGGAGGTGGTCCTAAAAAGACAGGATTTAAGCTTCCTCTCCCGACTTATCTCTATCCTTCCCATTCTTAAAGACCCTTGAGGGAAAAAGAAATACCTCCCCATTAGTTTTAAGTGCTATTCAGTTTTGACCTCCCTCTTTCAATTGTTATTTACATATTGAATTCTCTTTCTCAACCTTCCTTTGCCACCCACCCCATTCCATTCCTCATCTCCAATCACAACTTGAAAGAGTTAATCCAGGGACCAGCAGTTAGTGTAATGGCTATGTCGCTGGACTCCCATGTAGTGGACCATGGTTCGAGTCCTGGACCCAGTGGCTTAAATTCATGCAGGGTGCGTGTGTGTGCGTACCCAAGATCCTGAGAGGAGAATGAAGGAGAAGGGATTGCGGTGTGGCCATCCCCCCTGGGGGGTGATTTCTCGTTTCCTATCTATCTGTCTCTGTCTGTCTGGAGAGCGCACGCACCCTATAGCAAAAACCTCTCCAAAAAAAAAAAAAAAAAAGAGTTAATCCAATTCTCTAGTTCCAGCCAGGAAGTTTCTGTTTGCCAATATAGTCAGTCCAGGATGAGCGTTATTGAAATTGCTAATTTATTTCTATAGCTTCAGTCTCCAGCCTGGAATGGAACAAGGAGACTCAAAGTGTTCCAGACACATTGCTTGTTTAACAAAGGAACATTCTTCCAGCTGAACTGTATAGCTGTGGGATTTTCTGCCTTGATTGGTTAACTTATAAGGGGTTTAGATTCTTCCTATTAGACTAGGTAGGAGTTGGGGACCTGGGGGTCCACGAGTCTCTTTACTATTTCTATCATTACTCCCCTGATCCTGATCTCTCAGTCAAAAAGTTTGGTTCTGTGTCATTGTGCCTGCATCGGAGAATTGGGTAAAACTGTAAATCTTACAAAAATGAGTGTTTTCTGTAGTCTCTGGAGAAATGATAGGATTGCCCCTTCTGAATTTCAGCTCTATTTGGCTTTGCGAACACTGTTGATTTTATTATTGATCATTGAGTTTGATCTGATGCATTTCACAGAGACTTGGCTCTGCGGCCGTGCTGCTGGCTCCAAGGGCAGCCGCTATGCTGATGACGAGTTTTCCGTTCCCCCCGCCAGGAGAGAGGTGGTAGGCGGCACACTTACCCCGCTTCCCTCTGGAAAGTCTGATGTGGGTGCATGCATACGTGGTTTCTCTACATTAGATGGAGTGAGTGAAGAATCGTTCTTGACATTCTGCCAGAGGCAGGGGGGTGGATGGAATGACCTTTGGAAGACCCTTCTTGGTAGAAATTTGTAAAGTTTTTTTTTTAAATTTTTTTGCTTTTCTGTGGACTGTACATTTCTCTTTTCTGTAGATATATGTGAAGTACTACAGAAAGGATGCCTTAAGATCACCTTTGTCTCCACCCCCAGCTCTGGATGGAGTCATCGTAAATCCGGTCCACGATGCAGATACTGGGTTCAACTGGGAGTAGTTAGTATGGAAGTCTACCCATCCGTTTGTCCACCATCATTTATTAAATACCTGCTAAGTTCTAGGAACTGTGCTAATTGCTTCCGATCATTCAATTTCTTTGGGTGTTTCTGTTCATTGAGAATAGAGGCCCACTTCAATCCTGGCTTTGGTTGATCTTTCTATTGTATTTGACACAGCCAACCACTGTCTGCTACTTGATATTTTTCTCTTTCTTAGGTTGCCAGGCTTTATAAGAAGATTCTTCCTTGGACTTCTTCTGCTTCTATGGGAAGCCTTCTCATTTTCTTTCTTGTGTTCTTTCTCCCTTATCTGCCGTTAAAATATTGATGTTCTGAGTTTTGGTTTGTATTCTTTCTCCTTTTCCTTTTGTTTATTTTCTTTCTTTTAATTTTATGTATTTATTTAAAAATTTCAATAGAGCACATGGCTCACTGGAGAAAGAAAGAGAGGGAAGATGAAAAACCACCCTCCCAGAGGGGATGGCCACACTACAACCCCTTCTCCTCCATTTTTCTCTCAGGATTTTTGGCATGCATGCACACATGCCACGTATGTCTTTCAAGCCACCAAGTCTGGGACTTGAACCATGAAGTCTGCCATGTGAGATCCTGCCACCTTAACCAACATGCTAGATGGCCCTCTTCCCTTTCTTTTTTGCCCCATTCTCTTTATATACTCTTTCTGGATAATTTCACCCATACCTGGGGATTAAACATTATCTTCCTACGTATGATGATTCTCAAATACTCTTATTAAACTTGCACTTATCCTGTGTTGCTCCAGGTTCGGTCTCCTGAACATAATGCTTGGATATCTAGAAACATCTCAAACTCAGTATCTTCTGCATTAAAGCTGCACCTTCTTGGGGCTAGCAGGTGGCGTGGTGGTTCAGGTGTTGGACATTTACATGACTGATCTCATTTTGAGTCCTGGACCCAGTGGCTTGAAACTCAGCTGGGTGTGTGTACATGTGTGTTCAAAATCACAGGAAGAGAATAGAGGAGAAGGGAACACGGCATGGCCACCACCCCTGGGGGGGAGGTGATTTCTTACTTATTCCCTATCTTGGTGGTGGTTTTAACCATTATCCCTGTCATCTACACTAGAATCTCCAAGACTCCTTAGATTTCTCCTTTCTCTCATATCCAGCTGCATATTGAGTCATATTAGCCCCATTTCCCACATTTGTTTCCTTCTCACCTTCTCCATGGCCACCATCCTAATTTCAGCACTTGTGATTTCCCCTTGTATTATTGCACTATCTCTTATTGGTCCCAAGATATACCCTTCCAAACCATCTTCTTGTCATGTCAGAGTGACCTTTCTAAATATAATCTGATCAAGCCACTCCCTCATTTAAAATATTTTTTCAACTGTAATACCAATTCTTTTTTTGCATTTTTAATTGATTGATTTCACGTTTTACATAATGTCTTCATTATGATGTATATTATATATATTTTTTAATAGAGAACCTCACATTTTCCCTGTCAAATATTTCCTCCCCTTGCATCTCACACTCACACTCCACCATGTACTCTCTACCATCCACTTCCCCCTTACAATTTCTGTCATCCACATCCATTCTCTTTACCATAACATCTTCGTATCTCTTAATCACTGCCATAGAGTGATGACCCTCGATACAAATTGAGTGGGGATATACAATGTGTATCTTTCAAACTCTGGCTCACTTTGCTCAAAATTAAATGAAGTCTTTCATAGTCATCCACTTTGAGTCAAACAATAGGATCTTATTGTTTATTATAGCTGAGTAATATTTCATAGTAGATATGTCCATAGTGTTTCAATCTAGTCATCAGTTTTGGAGCACTTAGATTGGTTCCATGTTTAAGCAACTGTGAATAATGCTGCAATAAATGTGGATGTGCAAGTGTCTTTCTGAGTGAGTGTTTTCCTATCCTTTGGGTAAATATCAAGGAGTGGGATTTACTACCATATTATTGGGCTATATGGTAGTTCTATTTGTAGGATTTTGAGGACCTTCCATATCGTTTTCTACAGAGGTTGTACTAATATACATTCCCACCAACAGTATAAGAGGGTTTCCTTTTCACACAGCCTGGCCAGTACTTTTTGTTCTTTATTGTTTTGATCCTAGTCATTTTAACTGGAGTTAAATGGCATCTCATGTGGTTTTAATTTGCATTTTCCTTATGACAAGAGACTTTGAACATTTTTTATACATCCTTTGGCCATTCATAACCTTTCTTTGGAGAGTTGTCCATTCGACTCATTTGCCCATTTTTAAATTGGATTTTAAACAATTTTTATTGTGCAAGCTGTTTGAGTTCCTTATATATTCTGGATATCAATCTTTTATCTAAAGAATAATTTGCAAATATTTTCTCCCACCCCAAGGATTGCATTTTCACTTTAATTATTGTCCCCTTTGCCATGAGGAAACCTTTGAACTTGATGTAATCCCACCTGTCTATTTTTGGGATTATTGCCTGTGCTTTAGGGTCTTATAAGAAATCTTTGCCTATTCCAATGTCTTAAAAATTTCAGTGTTTTCTACTGGTACATTTATAGTTTGAGAATTTCTGCTTAAATCTTTGATTCATTTTAAGTTGATTCTTATTAACGGTGAGAGATAGGGGTCCACTTTCATTTTTCTGTGGGTGGATATCCCGGTCTTCCAGCACCATTTGCTGAAAAGATTTTCTTTTCTCCACTGCAATGTCTTGTACCCTTTGTCAAAGATAAGTTGGCTGTATGATTTAGGGTTTATTTTTGGGTTCTCTATTCTGTTCCTTTGGTCTATGTGACTATTTTTGTGCTAGAACTAGGCTCTTTTGATTATCACCATTAAATCTTTCAATAGTTTCTAAACACCTAAGAACAATCTTGTACTAGATTTTTGTGATTAGGGTTTAGCCCACCTCTTTGCTTTGTCTCCAGCAAGTCTCTCTCCTGTCTGAATTACCCCTGCCCCCACAGCTAGATTCCAGCCATCCCAAGCCTCTTGCCATGTTATTTCTTGCCTCTAGGCCTTTGCCCATGCTCCTTTCTCCTTCTGGGATGCTCTTTCCTTCCTTAATTATTTGGCTCAAGCCTTGTTTCTTCTGTGAAGTCTTCCCCTTAGATTTCATCCTCCTTACTTTTCTGTTGCATCTTAAAGATTGAGTAATAATTTTTTTTAATGTTTGTTTCCCTGCTGGACAGTGCTCTTCTTGAGGGTGGGGATGGTGTCTTTGATCCCAGTAATCTAGTGCTTTATACAGGTCTTGAATCTGGAGGGAACTCAGTCTATGTTGATGACGACATAGCCCCCTAAAATTATTTTTCTTTTGTTCTGTATCTGAGAGGATAGATTCATTCCTCAATTTCACTATGTCAGAGTGCACCCAAAAGCAGCAGGATGCTTGTGTTTGGGTAGAGTTCAAGCATATTTACCTGCCTGCAGCTTCACGTACTGTTTGGATTGTTTGAACGAAAAACAACTGATGTGGCTCAGCTTCACTTTGGTCCTTGGGTCAAACCTTGCTGCTGCTTACTGCTTGCCTTCCCAGTATACCCCCATCCTTCTACCTAAGGAGCAGGACATGCAGGCAACTTCAGTCTCAAGCCATGTTTTAACAGAGAAGGACAAAGAAACATCATGTGATTCCTCGCTGTGGATGTACCAACTGTCCCGTTTTTTTAATGTTCCCAAGGGTTGATTCCATTTTATTTCTTAAAAAAAAAAAAAAAAGTGAAGTCTGAGCAGAACCTGATTAGCAATGTGTTCTGAGATAAAACTTGAGAGTTGTATTTTTTCTTTGCTCTATTCATCATGGAAGACCTAACCCTTAATAAAGCTACTTGGCTGTGTTCTTTTAGGAGAGTGCCAAATCTGGGTGCTACCTTTTCTGACTTCTCTAAGTGACAAAATATCCAATCCTGCAAGTTCCTATGTTACAAAGGAGGCTATGGGATCATGTGGGAATATGATGTTACCAGTAATCTGCTGGCTCCTTTAGGGATGGGTGATCCCTGGCTTTGTTGGTGTTGGGTACTCAAATGCTAGTATCAGGGGCTATCATATTATAATTAGTGAATCAATGAATTAAGCAAGTGTTTAAGGCACACATACCATGACCCAGGCCTTGTTCTAGGGCTGTAATCCAATGGGGAGCAGAACTGGTTCCTGCCCTGGGGGAGCAAGTGTTAAAATTGGACAGACCTGGGTGTAATCACTTCTTCATCATGTGATCCTGAGAAGTTACTCAAGCTTTCTGAGCCTCAATTTCTGTGAAGTCTGAGCAGAACCTGATTAGCAATGTGTTCTGAGATAAAACTTGAGAGTTGTATTTTTTCTTTGCTCTATTCATCATGGAAGACCTAACCCTTAATAAAGCTACTTGGCTGTGTTCTTTTAGGAGAGTGCCAAATCTGGGTGCTACCTTTTCTGACTTCTCTAAGTGACAAAATATCCAATCCTGCAAGTTCCTATGTTACAAAGGAGGCTATGGGATCATGTGGGAATATGATGTTACCAGTAATCTGCTGGCTCCTTTAGGGATGGGTGATCCCTGGCTTTGTTGGTGTTGGGTACTCAAATGCTAGTATCAGGGGCTATCATATTATAATTAGTGAATCAATGAATTAAGCAAGTGTTTAAGGCACACATACCATGACCCAGGCCTTGTTCTAGGGCTGTAATCCAATGGGGAGCAGAACTGGTTCCTGCCCTGGGGGAGCAAGTGTTAAAATTGGACAGACCTGGGTGTAATCACTTCTTCATCATGTGATCCTGAGAAGTTACTCAAGCTTTCTGAGCCTCAATTTCTTCACCTATAAAATGAAGACTATTCCATTTCCATTTTAGTATTATTGTAAGAATTAAAAAATATACCAAACACATTCTTCTTGGTACCGTGCCTCAGACAATAGACAGAGACTCATAATTATTGCTCACTGTCACTGTAGTGATTATAGTAAAATATAAAACCACATCTCTGGGTCTACTTTGGCTAAAATTTATAGTGGAATGCTCCCTGATACCAATGCTGTTCTTAGTGCTTTATATATATATATATATATTAAAGCTTTGACTACCAATCTTAGGAGGTAGATACTTTTAGTATTTGGTGTCAAGGGAAACTGACACCAATAAACATTCTGTTAACCACCATGTTTATTACTTTTTCAGAAATTGCTCAGTCTAATATTTCTAAATTACTAACAATATTAGTTTAGTTTGAGGTTACAGTAATAAATTACCTTGAATTTGTTGGCTAAAATCCCTAAAGTTTATTATCCCACAGTTTTGGAGGCCAGAAGTCCAAAATTGAGGTGTCTCAGGTTGGTACCTTCCAAGGACTCTGAGGGAGAAGGGTCCCACAGCTCTTTCTTAACTCCTGGTGACTGCTGATCATCTCTGGCATTCCTTGGCTCGTAGCTGTGTCACTCTGACCTCTGCCTTCACCTTGAAGTGCCTGTGCTGGTGTGAGACAGAGAGAGAAAGTGAGAAATCACCCCCTGGAGAGATGGCCACATCTTATTCCCTCCTCCTCCTCCACTTTCCTCCTGGGATTTTGGGCACACATGCACATGAACCCAGTTTGATTTTCAGACCACCAGGTTCAGGACTCAAACCACATGGGCCATGTGGGAATCCAGTGCCTTATCCACCATGCCACCTGCTGATCCCATGGTGTCTTCTCTCTATGTATGTCTCTGTGTGTCCTCCACCTGCTGGATGCCAATAATTGGATTTAGAGCCATACAAATGCAACATGCCTGCATCTTAACTAATTATATCTGATGAGACTATGCCAAATAAGGTTCTTAGGTTCTGAGTGGACATTATGTTTTGGTGGGGACACTGTTCAATCCACTATAACAACCATTTGTTCTTTATTTTATAATAGGAATGAATGAAGGAGTGTTTATTTTCTGTCTTATTCCAAAAAGGCAAAAAGTATAATTAAAACAATACTCTAAGAACCTAATCTGTTTTAGAGCATAATTCCAACTGGTCTTTGGGCACTGGACAAGGAGAACGCTTTCTTCTTTTTCAGCAAGCCCTGGCTCTGGCCCTGGCCATGCCCCTCTGCATCATTGCAGACAATGTCTGGTCCCTGTCTGCAGAGGCTATTTGAAGCCAGACATCATTATTCTTCACCCACACCTCTGTGCTGGCCTTTTCGCTAATAAGTCAAACACCTCAAGTTCCTTCATCTATATTTCATCTGATGTGGCCTTGAGTTCTTTCACTTTCTCATCACTCTCCTCTGAATGGCTCTGATTTATCTGACCCTTTTTTAAATAGACCGGAGAGTATAATAGGGAGTTTTCTTCTCTGTCATTCTAGATGCAGCCTGGGTCTCATCGCTTTTTATAGTGTCCATGTCATGCTGCTCGCTGCAGTCATTTTGAGCATAGCCTTTCTGAGCTCAACCTGCTCTTCTGTAGACTGGAGATCATTGCACTTAATCATGAGAGTATTGACAGAGTCCAGTGGCCTGATATGCTTGGATGGTCTATAAACTACATGCACAATGCAGGTGTTAGCAGTAGATATCAGGCATCTGCTCTAGGTTCAGATGAAAGGGACTGGAAGCGTCCACAGATGTCTGCCTCCTATGGTTGATCCTATCCCAAGAGGGCCATTAGTTGGGAGTAGTTAGTGTGGGAGGGAATGGAGGAATGGATCCAGGAGGTGGAGTGTCTGGTCCAAACTTCTGATCAGGAGATGTGCCTTTTGATGTAGCAGAATGAAATTCCCCCCAAGAGCAGTGCTGAGGCCAGCAGGTAATTGTGCCTTCCTCTGCATTCCCTGGTGGGTTGGTGCAAGCTTATGTGGCTGGATTTTGGCCTTGGGCCATTGAGCTGGTCTGCCTCTGGATATATCATGGTCTGTTGTAGTGATAGTCTCCTTTGGTCACAAGATGTGAAACTTGTACCATCAGGTCATAGTGTTAATAGGATAAGCATTTGTTGGACACCTGTTACATATAAGGCATAGTATTAGACACTGGGATTCAAAAGTTAAAAGACATGGAGCCTACCTTCAAGCAGACAGACATGTAAACAACCACAGCAATGAGAGAAGGGCCGTTGTCATTATGTTTGTCAATAGGGCCTGCCTTAGAGCAAAGATTGGCAAGCTATGGCCTGCAGGCTAAACCCAGGCTACCACCTACTTTTTTTTTTTTTAATTTATTAATTCACTTTACACCATCACAACACACAAATGAATTTTCCATCCAAAATACACTGTGCATTGTCTCAATCAAGTACCTCCACATATATGTTCTCAGCAAATAATTTTCCAATTCTTACGTCCTGCATACCTTGCCCTTTGTCTTGCCATCCCTGATTCCCCATCCCCCACCCTCTGCTATGTCCCACCTTCCCCTAGGCATAAACCCCGGTGAGTAGAATGAACATACTATAAAGTAATACCCAGCTGTGCCCATACAGCTCGCTGCATTCATCAATGTGCATTTTTTTTTCCTCCTGCAACTTTTTTTTTTTTATTAAATATTATATTACCTAACACTCATTCCCTGAGCATCATCACAACATTCTAAATGTAGTTTCCCATCTAGGACAAACTACATAGTGACTTAATCAAGCATGTTATCATCAATAATATTCCATTTCTACTTTCATACAATGTATACATACATATATGTTTTTTATCCTATCTTTGACCCTCTGCCCTTTCCCCCTCTCCCATTACACTATCTCTGCTATATACAGTTGTCTTCCAGGGGAACCATTGAAAATGTGATACCTGCAAGTAAAGGGAGAAGGGCCACAAGTTTAAAGTTTTCAACAATAGGGATCATAGATTCCATTCAATGTTGGATCAAGGGTGGGTCTCGTGCAGATCGCCATTGTAGGAATGATGCCGTGGGGCTCTACAGCGTGAGCTATCCTCGGGTATCTGGCTTCCTCAAGAATGGTAGAGTAGTTCCTGTTCTTCCCTGAGGCAATGCAGGGCTGGTAACCATCATCTTCTCACTGTCCATAGGCAGAGGAAGTCCTTCTATATAATATATTTCTCAACTAGTTTAAGACAGCTAAAGATTCTTTCTGTTGCTTACAGTTGAAAGTTCTCAATCCTTGTTTTCGGTTTCAGCTTGCTGGACCGAAGGCCACACG
>NW_006208857.1:1625661-1633498 GCF_000334495.1 Tupaia belangeri chinensis
CCTGCAGCCGGCCCCGGTGGGTCGGCGCAGCGCTACCACCTACTTTTGTAAATAAAATTCTACTGGAATTCAACTACACTCATTTACTCCATATTGTTTGTGACTGCTTTTTTGAATATTTGGGATAGAAACCACTTGTCCAACAAAGTGTATACTATTTATTATCTGTACTCTAATAGAAAAAGTTTGCTGAACCCTGTTTTAGTCATCAGGTGAAAATTCCAAATAAAAAGTAGGTGGGTTCTATCCTCAGAGGATTTCTGTATGTGCAAATAACATGCAGAATTCAGAGAGAGACGAAATGGAGGAGCTGGCAGATCTTTGGAGACGAGCATGAGGGTTCCGGCACACAAGCAGGATGTCAGGAAGCATGACAAGTGCCTTGAGGCCTGAGGGACTTTGCGGAGGCTATGAGCCCAGAGGTGTGCCTTCACAGGTGCACAGAGGAGCTGAGAGTGAGGAGGGGCCAAGGCCAAGGATCAAGCAAGGGGGAGGAGGCTGTGATAACAGGGGATTTGAGGCTGTGTTGTGGTAACATAGATGACTTAATATAAAGCATCAAAGGCACTCATAAAGTGCAGATGGAATCATCTCCTCAGAGGTGATCTAACTCAACTCTTCATTGCATAAGTGAAGAGAAGTGAAGAGAAGGGAGGTGGCTTATCTCAGCTCAGCTACCTCGTGCACCAGGCATATGGGGAGGTCCTGTCCTCGTTTAACCCTGGGGTCTCTTCTCTAGCTGTGAATTTTGCCTTGGGACACTAATCTTTTGGCCTAGTTGTCTAGGGGAAAGAGCTGGAAGGCTCAAGCCCCATCTCCAACAGACTCTTCTAAATTTTCTGCAGCTCTAACAGACGTGCACTAGATACTGCTTAAGAAAGGCTCACTAACCTAAAGTTGACACTTACTGTTAGGAGGAAGAGAAGATGATGGCTGCATAGAAGATGCTGGCTAGCAGAAGAACCAATCAGAACAGTTCCAGCTTTGATAATGGACCAATGGGACTGCTGCTTGATTTGACCAATCAGAGCTGTGCAAGTTTTGATCCTTCATTTACATACTGGGACTAAATTGAAGACTAAGACAGAAAGTATATAGAGTATAAAAGTCCTTTCCTGAGCACCTTCTGGAAGAAGGTCTTTCAAGCAAAGCTGTCTGTGGAGTGAACACTGATAATAAAGCCTTCCTGCTTGACAGAGATGTCATGGGTTGGGGTTAGGCATTTGGTTGTGGACTTTCTCTCTCTCTCTCTTTTTCTTTTTTCTTTCTTTTTGTTTCTTTCCTTCCTTCTCTTTCCTTCTTTCTCTCTCCCCTCCTTCCCTCCCTCCCTCCCTCCCTTCTTTCTCTCTCTCTCTCTTTCTTTCTTTCTTTCTTTCTTTCTTTCTTTCTTTCTTTCTTTCTTTCTTTCCTTCCTTCCTTCCTTCCTTCCTTCCTTCCTTCCTTCTTTCTTTCTTTCTTTCTTTCTTTCTTTCTTTCTTTCTTTCTTTCTTTCTTTCTTTCTTTCCTTCCTTCTTTCTTTCCTTCCTTCCTTCCTTCCTTCCTTCTTTCTTTCTTTCTTTCTTTCTTTCTTTCTTTCTTTCTTTCTTTCTCTCTCTCTCTTTCTTTCTCTCTCTCTTTCTTTTTCTTTCTTTCTCTCTTTCTTTCTTTCTTCTTCCTTTTCTTCCTTCCTCCCTTCCTTCCTTCCTTCCTTCCTTTCTCTTCCTTTCTTTCCTTCCTTCCTTCCTACCCACCTTCTTTCCTTCCTTCTTTTTTTCTTAGAGGTTTTTGCCTTAGGACATCTGTGCTTGCCAGGGAGAGAGAGAGAGAGAGAGAGAGAGACAGACAGAGTCAGTGAGAGGAAAAGTGAGAAATAACCTCTTTTTCCTTGGGTAGAGGAAATGCCACGCTGCAATACCTTCTCTTCTAATCTACTCCTGACATCTTGAGCATGTACACACATGTGCCCAGTGTGAGTTTCAAGCCACCAGGTCCAGGACTCTGACTGTGGCCAACCATGTTGGAGTTCAGTGTTTCTAGTATTTATCTGCTTTCGTTTGGTAGCATGGTCTTCAGACTCCTAGTCCTTTTGTCTAGGCTTGTGTATGGTTCCCTAGTCTGTAAACTACTTGAGGGCAGGGTCTGTGTCTGTTTCATATCTGTATACAATGGGGTCTCCATGGCTGTGTGTAAAAGCACTGAGCATTGAGTCCCCTGTCCTGATCTTCCTAAGCATGCAGAGCAGAGGTTCTGGGCTTCTATGGGGCTCTCTTGGTTGGACTGGGGTACCAATATTCCCATTGCATAGCTCCAGGGAGTGTTGCTCCAGGGGTGTCCAGAGAGGCCCCTCTAGAGGGCTAGAGTTGCCACTAAGCGCTGGACCAGCATTACTGCTCTGTACTGTGTATGGCCACCTGAAAGCCTTTCCTCCAAAATGTTTAACTGAACAAAGGGCTTCTTTAAATGCTGAATGTCTCCCTAGCAGCCCCTTTAGCTCAGGGAGGATTCAGTCGGGATGCCATGCATCTTCAGTGATTGACAGAAACACCTCATTTGTCCTGATGTGTTGATGGAAAGGGTAGAAGAGCAGCCAGAGAGGACTCTCCAGCTCAGCTCATCCCTAATCATCAGGACATGCTCTCCCCAGCTCCCTTCAGGCTTCTAGCAGGCTCTCCTTAGCTCCACCCAGCATGCTGGATAGACCTCAGAATCCTACAGCAAGACAGGGGCAGCCGGGAGCTGGATGGGTTGCACAAGGCAGTGGGGCATGTGGGGCACAGTGTTTGTTCACATAGTCTCAGATTTCTTTGTCATCTGTGCAGCAGCCCTAGCATTGCCCTGAGTCAGTGTCTTAGCCAGCCAGTGATAGAACCAGACAGGAACATGAAGCCAAAATTCAAGAGTCTGGGGACACCAGGTGGATTGAGAAAGAGAGAAAGCTGGCTGCCTTATGCAGTTTTAGGCAAAAATAAACATAGTTCTGACCCTGGCAGGGCCTATACATTCCTGTCATCAAACTCTTTCTTTCATCCCTTTTACCTGGTGTTATTTACAGCAATATCAGTCATTAACGGTAGCCATCATGTAAGGCTGGAGTGCTGTCAAGTTAGAGTTACCAAACACTGAACAAAAGAGAAGCTCCCAATGTAAATAGTGCCCTATCACCATGGAAATGAACATATATGTGCACCTGGCACGCACACCCCTGCAGAAGGTGTTTCCCACACCTCCATACATGAGATAATTGTGACGGTCCTGTAAGGATATTGTTTTCCCCATTTGTGGCCAGGGTGCAGAGTGGTTAAGTAACTGCTAGGCTCACACATACAGGAAACTAACCCAGAGCCTGTTTCCTACCCACCCCCCAATCATGCCAGGCCTTCTTGCAGGAATGTGAATGTATCCTTTTCCTGGAAAAAGGACTATCTGGGAAGCTTTTCTGGAGCCCTGATGAGGCCAGCCCTCTCTTTGTGGGCAGAAATGGAAGTCTAGGCAGTACAATTAAAAAAACAAAGTTAGGTGACAAAATCCTTGTAGGCCTCTGCTGCCTTTTCTGGATTCAGCTTCATGGCTATGAAGCCCCCCAGTCAGGGTCTCCCCTTCCAGATCCCAGAGGTAGGCAAAGTCTCTCTCTCTCCTTCTTGTTCTTTTCTGTCCCTTCTAACTTTTCTTTCACTTTTAAAAAACAACTTTCTGTCCCCATGTGCCTTTGTCTTGCTAATTTGCCTCTTCTCCCCTTGCCTAGGACAGAATCCTTGCAGGGGGCTCCATCTCTGCCTCTGCTGCCTCTTTGGTGCAGCATGCTTGTGTGCTGCCTCTTTGGTGCAGCATGCTTGTGTGCTGCATGGTTTTCCATTTTAAACTCAATTTTATTTTCTGTGATGTGTTTTCTGTTTTTTTCCCCTCTTTTTGTTCCAGTTATTTCCTTCTTTTTTCTTTGCATTTTCTTCCTATTTCTTCTACCTTACTTTCTTATTTTACTGCTCTCCCTTTAATTACTGCCTAGAGAAGTCTAGGTGTATAGAAGCTAAACATCTGAATAGTGTGAAATTTAGAGAATTCTTTGCCCCTCACTGTACGGGTTGTAAAAAAGAGTGAGACTCTCCTTCATAAATCTAATTTCAAAACTCCTTTTGTGATTGCCACACTGGAGGACACAGTAATAGGGAGAAGTAACACTGAATTATTTCACAGCAAAGGGAAACACATGAGTTCACAGTTTTAGAACCCTTCTCCAAAAGTTAGCCAAAAGTCAATATATTACCAAATGACTAAAAATCATTGAAGAGCCTCAAGGTTGAGAGAATTAAGTAATACACTCCAGCAAGGGAACACTGTAACTTGTCTTCAAGTAGGGAAAAATCAGAGAATATTACTGAAATGTCAGAAAAAGAATTTAGAATATTTATGGCAACAAAACTCTGTGAGGTGCAAGAGAAAAGAGACATTGAGTTCCAAGAGATGAGGAAGTCCTTCCATGATATGAAAGAAGAATTGGACACCATAAGAAAAGAATGAAATAGAACTGTTAGATATGAAGGCTGTGGTATAGGAAATCAAAATCTCCCTTGGAAGTATTAAAAGCAGGTTAGACCATGCAGAAGATCAAATCTTGGAAGTAGAAGACAAAAACCTCTGACCTAGAAAAAATTATCAAAAATACTGAGGGGAACCAGCAGTTAGCGTAATGGCTATGTTGCTGGACTCCCACGTAGTCGACCGCGGTTCGCGTCCTGGACCCGGTGGCTTAAAACTCACGCCGGGTGCATGTGCGTGTGTGCCCAAGATCCCGAGAGGAGAATGGAGGAGAAGGGATTGCGGCGTGACCATCCCCCCTGGGGGGGTGATTTCTAGCTTTCTGTCTCTAATGTCTCTCTCTGTCTGTCTGGCGAGCGCACGCACCCTATAGTGAAAATCTCTCCAAAAAAAAAAAAATACTGAGAAAATAACCAAGAAAAATGAGGATAATATATGAGAAATACTAGATGAAACATCCAAACATCTGAATAGTTGGTATCCCAGAAGATGAAGACACTAATAAGGACATTGATAATCTATTCTATGAAATCCTGGAAGAAAACTTTCCAAATCTAGAGAAGCACTCAAATATTCAGACTCAAGAAATACAAAGAACCAAATAGAATCAACCCAAGAAGATCCTCTCATGGCACATCATAGCCAGATTGGCAAAAACCATAGACAAAGACAAGATACTAAGACTGGCAAGAGAGAAATGTTAAGTCACTTGCAAAGGCTATTCCATCAGGCTAACCCTGGACCTCTCATTGGATACAATGAAAGCAAGGAAAGAATGGGGAAATATATTCAAAGCATTAAATGAAAAACAATTTCAACCAAGAATAATATACCCGGCAAGATTATCTTTCATTTAAGGAAAAAAAAAAGATAAAAAGATTTTTGGATAAATGAAACCTGAAAAGAATTTACCAACTCCAGACCAGCTTTTCAAGAAATTCTGAAAGGAGTACTATACCAAGAAAACTAAAGACAGACAGCAATAAGAGAACAAAAACAACCAAGAATATAGCCAACTTAATGGTAGGGACAAGTCTGGAAGTATCAATAATAATGTTGAATATTAATGGATTAAATTCTCTGATCAAGAGACGCAGACTGGCTAAATGGATTAAAAATCAGAAACCCTCCATCTGCTGCCTACAAGGAACCCATCTTATGTATAAAGACTTACAAAGATTAAAAGTGAAGGGCTAGAAAAAGGTATTCTATGCCAATGGAAACCAAAAAAAGAGCAGGAGTCGCTATATTGATTTTGGACTAAATAGGCTTTAAGACAAAAATTATAAGAAGAGACAAAGAAGGGCATTATATAGTAATAAAAGGGCTAATTAATCAAGATATAAAGGTTATAAATATCTATGTTCCCAATTCAGGAGCTCCCAAATATATAAAGGAAAGACTGCTAGACTCCTAGACCGTAGCACACTAATCATTAGAGATCTCAACACCCCATTATCTCCTTTAGACAGATCAATTAGACAAAAAAAAAGCAAAGAGATTCAGGACCTAAATGATACCATAAGTAAGATGGACTTGACAGACACCTATAAAACTTTCCACCTCCAAAACACAAAATATACATTTTTCTCAACCTGCATGGCCACCTTCTTGAAGACTGACCACATGATAGGGCACATAACCAGCCTTTACAGATTCAAAGGCATAGAAACTATATCCAGCATCTTCTCCAACCATGATGAAATTAAACTTGATATTAGTCTCAGGAAAAACCCTTGAAAATACACAAGTACATGGAAAGTAATTAACCTACTTCTGAATGACTTCAAGACTCCTGAAGAGATTAAGACTGAAATCAAATGATTCATGGGAACAAGTGATAGTGCATGTATGAGCTTTCATAACCTATGAAACACTGCAAAAGCCAGTCATAAGAGGGAAGTTCATAGCAATTAGGGTGCAGAAGAAAAAGATGGAAGGGTGGCAAAAGGACAAACTAACATCATGCCTCAGGGAATTGGAAAAACAACAACAAAAAGGCCAAAAAATGCCAGGAGAAAAGAAATAATAAAGATCTGAACAGAAATCAATAAAATAGAAAATGAACAAGCTATACAGAAAATAAATGAAAGCAAAAGCTGGTTCTTTGAAAAGATAAACAAGATTGACACACCATTTGCTAGACTAATTAAGAAGAAGAGAGGAAAGAACCAGGTAAATCAAATTTGCAAGGAATCAGTCAACATTTCAACAGACAGAAATACAAGCCATCGGGACCAGCACTTGTCATAATGGCTATGTTGCTGAACTCCCATGCAGTGGACCGCTGTTCGAGTCCTGGACCTGGTGGCTTAAACTCACGCAGGACGCATGTGCATGCATGTCCAAGAGGGCGAGGAGACTGGAGGAGAAGGGATTGCCATGTGGCCATCCCTCTGGAGGGTGATTTCTTGCTTTCTGTCTTTCTGTCTCTGGTGGGTGCATGCACCCTGTAGCAAAATCCTCTCCAAAAAAAGAAATACAAACCATTATTAGAGGATACCATGAATGACTATATGCCAACAAAGAAGCAAACCTGGATGAGATGGACAAATTCCTGGACACATATAATCTACCAGCATTGACTTAGGAGGACATGGAAAGCCTGAATAGACCCGTAATAAGCAATGAGATTGAATCAGTAATAAATAACCTCCCAACAAAGAAAAGTCCAGGTTCCAATGGCTTCACTGCTGAATTTTATAAAACTTTCAAAGAAGAGGTAACCCACATTCTACTCAAACTATTTATAGAGATCCAAAAGGAAGGGACCCTTCCAAATTCATTCTATGAAGCCTCCATCACTCTCTTTCCCAAAACAGATAAGGATACAATACAAAAGGACAACTATTGACCTATATCTCTAATGAATGTAGATGCAAAAATTCTCAAGATACTTGTTACTTTATTCAACAGCATATAAAAATGATTATTCATCATGACCAGGTAGGCTTTACTCCAGGGAAGCAAGGGTGGTCCAACATATGCAAAACTATAAATTTTATCTTTTTTTTCTGTTAATACACCATATTAAGAGAAAAAAAGATAAAAACTGTATGATCATTACAATTGATGGGAAAAAGCATTTGACAAAATACAACATTCTTTTATGATTAAGACACTCAGTAAAATTAGCATAGAAAGATAATTTCTCAGTATAATAAAAGACATCTATGAAAAACCTATAGCTAACATTATATTGAATGGGGAAAAGCTCAAAGCTTTTCCACTAAAAACTGACAAGGCTGCCTACTCTTTCCACTCCTCTTCAATATAGTACTGGAAGTACTAGCTAATGCGATCAGACTGAAATAAAAGGGATTCC
>NW_006208857.1:1633565-1641190 GCF_000334495.1 Tupaia belangeri chinensis
GAAAGAAGAGCTGAAATTATCTCTGTTTGCAGATAACATAATTGTATACATAGAAGACCCAATAGTATCTATGAAAAAACTTCTCAAAGTAATAAATACATACAGTAAAATGGCAGGATGCAAAATTAACTTCCAAAAATCTGTAGCATTTCTATATACAAACAACAAGCAGACAGAGACAGATTTGAAGAAAGTAATACCATTTACCATAGCCACAAAAAGTATAAGATATCAAGGAATAAAACTAACCAAGGAAGTTAAGGACCTCTATAAGGAAAACTATGAACATCTTAAAAGAGAAATTGAAAATGACACAAAAAAGTGGAAGGATATCCCATGTTCTTGGATTGGGAGAATTGGGAGAATTAATATAATCAAAATGGCAATCCTACCCAAATTACTCTACATATTTAATGCAATCCCTATAAAATTACAAGAGACATTCTCCAAAGATCTAGAAAAGACAGTCATAGAATTTGTCAAAGCCATCCTGCGCAAGAAGAGTGGAGTGGGTGGCATCTCACTTCCTGACCCCAAAATATATTACAAAGCTGTGATAATAAAAAATCATAGTATTGACACAAAAACAGACATGTAGAATAATGGAACAGAGTAGAGACCCCAGATATAAATCCCAAACATACAGCCAACTGATATTTGACACAGGATATCAGTCAATCCAGTGGGAAAAGAAAAACCTCTTTAGCAAATGGTACTGAAAAAACTAGTTATCCACCTGCAGAAAGATGAATCTGAACCCCCTATCTGTCACCATTAACAAAAGTCAACTCAAAGTGGATCAAAGATCTAAACCTAAGACTATAAATTATGAAACAATTGGTGGAAAACTCTGGGGAAAGCTCTGGAGGACACCGGGATAGGCAAAGACTTCTTGAGCAAGACCCCCAAAGCATGGGCAATAATCCCCAAAACAGACAGATGGGATTAATTAAGATTAAGAAGTTTCTGAACAGCAAAGGGCACAATAATTAGTGTGAATAGACAACTTTCAGAATGGGAGACAATGTTTGTTAACAATGCCTTAGATAAGGGACTGATAACCAGAATACACAAAGAACTCAAGCAACTTACCTGGAATAAAGTGATTAACTTAATTAGATGATGGGTAAATGATCTGAATAAACAACTCTCTAAGGAAGACATATGAACAGCCAAAAAGCATATAAAAAATGCTCAACATCACTCATCATAAGGGAGATGTAGATCAAAACCACAATGAGATACCACCTAACCCCTGTCAAAATGGCAAAGATTAAAAACAACAGAAACAGTAAGTGCTCGCAAGGATGTGGTGAAAGGGGAACACTCCTAAATTGTTGGTGGGGATGTAAATTGGTCCAGCCACTGCGGAGAACAATATGGAGGTTCCTCAAAGACCTTTGGATAGAATTCTCTACCATATGATCCAGCAATTCCACTCCTGGGTATTTACCCAAAGGATAGGAGAATGCTCAATTGGAAAATTGCTTGCACAACTATATTTATTGTGGCATTATTCATGATTGCTAAGACATGGAACCAACCCAAATGTCCACAAATAGATGAGTAGATTGAAAAAGTGTGACATATATACTCTATGGAATATTATTCAGCCATAAAAAACAAGACCCTGGCATTTGATAGAAAGTGGATGAATATGAAAGATTTATTGCTGAGTGAAGCAAGTCAGGCTATGAGAGACATTGTATGTATACACTTAACATATACTGACTGTCTACACTCTGTGGTAGAGACTAAAAGACTGAAGGACATAAAAGCATTGAAAATCGTTATGGATGTGGGGGACAAAGTGGAAGGAGAGTGGGAGAGGGTAAGAGTGCAAGAAGGGAAATTTGGGGAAAAATGGAGAAGTAAGACATTTGTGAGAGACAGATATGGTTTGTTGCCTGTTGATGATGTTGTGTTTAGTATTCTCAACTTACCTGCTGTGTAGCATATATCATGTTGGGTAAAAATCTCTTTACAATCTAAATGATGTATAATGATTGAATGTATAAATAATAATAATAAAAAGTTGTGATTCTTAGTACCAGTAAATCTACCCTTCTCAAGTGCACAGTCCAGTCAGTGGGCATTAGTAGGTTGTGCAGCCATCAGCTAGGAAGTATGATTTGAGCTCCTCAGACCTTTCCCCTTTCACCCATCAGCCTTGTAGAGGGCCCTGGTTTCTACTGTTACTCATGGGTTTGGGATAAAACATTCAATGCCCCTGTCAATGAACACTTGGGAGGGTCAGATCTTCATCAGTTCCACCTGCCTCAGAAGGATTTCCTCATCATAGGTTGAGCAAACAGTCACATATTAGTTCCCGAATTAGGAAACCCAGGTTAGACTATCATCTCTTTTAGGACATCACAGGGCTGTTCTTACCTAGGAAGGGTGTGGGTTGAATGACAAGTAAGCCTGTATGAGGAAATGCCCAGGACACAGAGTAGCCAGAAGCAGGCATAAGCTTTTATGGAGAATGCTGGAAAACATGTAGTCAGGAAGGACAGGGAGAGGAAGCAGGGTCATTGAAAATGTATTTCACTCCTGTCTCCTTTACCTGGATCTGAAAGCTGGCTGGGATCCTGGGACTATTTTCTGGACTACTTCTCTGATTCTATTGGTTTGGTTGCAGGATAAATAGAAAGAGCTTAGAAGGCTGTACATCTCCAACTTTCTCTGGTCTCAGAAATGTTAATGCAGCTCCCCTAAGCATACCCTGTGGGGAGGCCTGTCAAGGATTCTAAGCAGAATGAGTTGGGATTTCCAGCCAGGGCCACAGTGGGGCTCCTATCTGGGCTATGTGTTCAAGACATGGATTCTGCTGCTGCCCACTGTTGCTTTCTGAAATTCCCACAAATGTTATACTACTCAATGTGCTTGGATTCAGTAATAAGCAAGGATCCAATTTTGTTTATTTATTTTTAAAGTTTATTTATCTTTTCCATGAGCAAAAGAGACAGAAAGAGTGATAAAGACAGGGAAAACATGGACAACTAGAATCTTCACGCCATGATTGACCCCCAGCTTCAGCTAGTTCTTATCATGGGAACATACACCAGACATGTTAAGGAGTTTCTGGACCTGAACCCAGAACCTTCCCATCTAGGTCAGCCTCAAAGAGCATTACATTATTGCTGCACCACTGTCTGGATTCCAATGACCCATTCTTTAAGAACTCATCATTTTATTTGATCTTTAAAAAAAATATATAAATATCCTCAGAAGGAGTTCTGCTCTGAACTACTTATTTTGGAGAGGTCTCGCTCAGCTGAAAGACAGAGAGAGACAGAGAGACAGAAAGCGAGAAATCACCCCCCAGGGGGGATGGCCACGCCGCAATCCCTTCTCCTCCATTCTTCTCTTGGGATCTTGGGCATGCACACACACGCACCTGTCATAAGTTTAAGCCACCGGGTCTGGGACTTGAACCACAGTCAACTACATAGAAGTCCAACGACAGTCATTACACCAACTGCTGGTCCCTGGATTATATTTTTGAATGTAGATTTTGCAGTGGTAGAGATGACTCTGAACGGTCCTGTCATATCTTTGGGAGCTTTTTCGTGGGTCACCATCTGGAGTAAAGATTGGGGACATAGTGAACCTATATTGTGCCTTGATGCCAGTTAGAAAGAGTCTTCCTTCTTCAAGAGGTTTTTCTTTTGGACAAAAATAATTACTTTTTGAAAATCATTTTAATGTGTAGATTCTGTTAATTAGGACTCTTTACTGCCCCCTGCCAGACGACTGCCGCCATAGTAAATGTATCGCTAAATGTAAGACATCTCTGTGGTTGCTGCCCTTGTAATGCGGCCCCTTTATGCAGTGCGTGACCAGCACAACTTCATGTGGCCACCTTGAATAGGATAACAAGAGTCAGAGCTCAGCTAAGTACTAGCATCTGGCAAGTATCTGAGGTAGCTCTGATTCAGCAGAGAGGCACCTCACCCTGTGCAGGACCTTTGATCACTTCAGGTTTTAGAATATGAGGATAGGGGAAGGACCCTTGGGGATAGAAACAAGAAGCATGGTTCTGTTTAGGTGTGAAAGTTCCTGTGGCTGTGTGTTCTTGCTCACTCCTGAGATCTCCAAGGAGGCTAGGAGCTTTGTGGTACAATTGTGTTTGCAGTAGAATGATGGAAAGGTCTGTTCTTCAGGCCCTGGTACTCAGAGAATTTCCACCCTCTACAAAGTCAAAGGAGGGGACCTTGAGAGTTCTCCCTTGTTTTATGGGTAAGCAGAAAACCAGGGAGCCTCAGAGATGACATTCCTTAGGTACCACAGATGAGATGTGGAAGAGCTGGCACCAGGACCTGGTTGCTATGTCTCCTCAACTTGTTCCTTGTCTCCCTCACTGTCCTAGGGGGAGAGAAGGCAAGGACCTCTGGAAGCAGAAAAGACTGTGGGCTGTCTTTCTCCAGAGACTGTGGCTGTCTTTCTCCAAAATATAGGGGTTGTCTTTCTACAAAATCAGTGGGCTATTTTTCTTGAGAGTCCGTGGACTGCTTTTCTTGAGAAATTGTGGGCTGTTTCCAGAGAATGTGGGCTATCTTTCTCTAGAATCCATGGACTTTCTTTTTCCAGAGACTGTAGGGTGTCTTTCTCCAGAGGTTGTGGGTCTTTTTCAAGAGACTATGGGCTATCATTCTCTAGAATTCATAGCTGTCTGTGTTTCTCTAGAGACTATGGGCTTTCTCCAGAGACTGAGGGCTGTCTTCTCTAGGCTCTGTGGGCTGTCTTTTTCTAGAACCCATGGGCCATCTTTTCCCAGAGACCTCTTAGAATAAGTGCAGTATCCTGCTGTTTGGGATGTAATAAACCTGCTATGCCTTGAAGGTTCTCAAAAAAATACTTTCATTCCTAGGCTTCTCAGAGGGAGAATTATTCAGCATTCGGCTATTTATTGTCCTCTCCTGTTGATTCTGGTACCAACATAAGGTAAATTTCAAAATGGATTGCTGGTATTTGCTTTCTTCATTTCTTAGAACACAGGCCTTTAGTGAGGACTGTGGTATTCTTGGGATGATAAAGGACTCTTGCCTTTTTTAATAGGAACTTTCTTAATAATGGCCCAAGGCAGCAGTTACATTTTCCTCTTGGGTCAGTGAGCCTTATTCAAGTCCCTGACAATGAATTATACTTTATCCTTCCAGTTATGTTTGGCTTATGATAATTAATTATAAAGTTTAAGCTTCAAGGCAGGTGTCTCTGGGAGACCACATAGTCTTGGAGAAGAGTACCTGCATCATGGCCATGTGAGAAGTGACTCCACCCCATTACTTTCCTAACTTATTGTGTGTCTTCTTTTCCCCTGGACCCTGGTGACCTCTGGCTTGTGTTCTGGCCTGACTAAGAGTTAAATGAATGACCTCTATTTGACCCAGGAATATCATGTGTTAAGGATTCGCTAGAATTGAGGGTTTAGAGATGATGAGGCCTCAGATATGGTTTTGACCAATGAGGGGATGGAGAGAGAAATTTTTCTGCCATGTTATTTGAGATGATTTCAATCTTAAGTTTTATGAAAAACTGCCATGGGCTCAGAACTGTGTTGGATGCTCATGGGGAGCACAATGAGCTATCAAGCTGGGTCTTTGTCCCCCCAAAGCTGAGAGTTTGGTTGGAGATTAGAGAGTCAGACATGGGAAGATGCTGGCAGGTGACCAGCGTGCAGCATGTCACAGTTATATGTGAGGAGCCCGTACTAACTTTAGGAGTCCGGAAGGCTTCTTGGAGAAGGTGTGATGTGACTTGTTCTAGAGCTTGTGTGCAGGACGGTCTTTGGTGGGAGGGGAGGGTGCAGAGAAAGCTAATATCCCTACAGGCTGAGGCCTGGGACCCAGCTCAGCAGTGGCCAACATGCTGTCTACTCGGTCTGACTTCTAGACTCTCAACCCCTCCTTCTGCTCACCTCCTGCTCCTGTCTTCTTTTTTATTTTTTAAAAACTATTTATTTACTTTTACTAATTATTATCATCTAGTTCACTAGAGAGAGAGAGGGGGAAAGTGAGAAGGTAAGCCACCAGGTCTGGGACTTGAACTGTGGTCAGCCATGTGGGAGTGCAGCACTTTAACCACCACACCACTTGCTGGCTTAGCCACCTGCCATCTACCCTCCCCCCTTCCCCAGCCCTCATTTCCTTGGCCTTTTCCAGTCTGTTCCCCCAGTAGTGTCTATGTTTCTGATTATTCGTGCGCCCCCACCCCACCCCGTCACAGTTACTTGCATTTTTCTGCATGGAATCTCATTTTGTTGTTTCCTGTCCTATATTTTCTAAACTCCCCAGGTCCCTTCTCATTTATTTCCCCATCCTCTCTGGTGCTGTTCACAACACACCCGGTTTGTTATCATCTGCAGATTTAATTAGCATGTTTGACGACCCTTCTCCTCAGGCAGAGGCTATGGTGAGAGCCCTGTGTTCTCGTGTGGAGCCAGCTCCACAGTGCGCATGTGCAAGGTCAAGGTTGTGGAAAAGCCTGTTCTGGCTGTGTAGAGGGGACATGTTCCAAACTGGGCTCTTGCCTCATATAGGGGGAAAAATGCTCCAGGAGCCAGGTTTTTCTGGGAAAAAAGGGAGGATACTGGAAACCAGATTGCCTAAGCCCCCTCAATTCAAATTCCTCTGGCCAGAAGACATCATCTGCAGAATTTAATTATGATTAGTACTGAACACCTACTGTATGCCAGGCATGGTGGGAAGTGCCTTTCTTGGGTTATTGCTGATCTTCACAAGCACTCTATGAGGTCACTATTGCTTCCAGGTTGCTATCTTTCTATTTTACCCAAAAGGAAACTGAGACCCAGAGAGATTTCATTACCTATCCACGATCACACAGAGAGTAAGTAGCCAGGTTGGGATTTTCAACTGGATCTCTCTGAGCACTTCCTCTAACTTCCTCTAATGTCCCTTGCTTCTCACAGACTCTCTCCACTTCATCCTCCAGCTTCCAAACCACTCTCCGCTAGTGGGTTATTCTCGTAACACTCTTAGAAGATATTGGATATTTTTAATTTTATTTTTATTTTTTATCATCATATCTTCTTCATATTACATTAGATTACATATAACTTTACTGTGTGTTACACTGTTTCTTCAAAAGGGAATGCCATGCACGTCAGTCAGTACAGAGACATTAATCTCCCCACTTCAACATTCCATATCTTTTCTGTTTTCCCCAATCATTATCTTTATTATTCTAATTATTTTTATAAAACAGTCAATTGCTATTTCTCGTTTTGCTTTTAAAAATACTTTGCCCGTCATGAAACACTTCTCAGACCAATCCTGTTGAGAATTCTATACATGTCATCATCAACAGTAAATAAGCCCTATCTGTTTCTCACTAACGTCCTGTCTCTCTATTGTTCACTTGCTATCTTTCTCTATCCTCTTCTCTTCACTTACCCCATTCCACACTGTCCTAGTCTCATTAAGTACCTTCACTTCAAGAATGGTAGAGTAGTTCCTGTTCTTCCCTGAGGCAATGCAGGGCTGGTAACCATCATCTTCTCAAGTTGCAGGTTCTCAGACCTTGTTTTCCGCTTCAGCTTGCTGGTCCAAAGGCCACACGTCGGCCCTGGAGAGGCAGCTGAACGCCGGGGCATGAGCCCCGAG
>NW_006208857.1:1641571-1650003 GCF_000334495.1 Tupaia belangeri chinensis
GCGCGGCTGCTGGCTTCCGCCGCGCGGGGCGCGCGGCTGCTGATATTGGATTTTTTTTGGAAGTCCATAAAATAATAGACTCCACATTTTTTTCAATCATAGTATATTTAATCAGTTAATCAATATCAGATCCAAGATCTAGATATTGTCTATGTCAATAGCCTTTATTCATAAACCAGTTTCTTTAAGCACTACCTTAGTATCTCTCAGGTCTGAGTGTGCTGAGGTGAGGGGAGGGGACTGGTGTGACACTTGCTAGCATTGCTTTTCTGCAGGGTAGCACGATTTCTAACATCAACTTCCTGTACCCTAGGGCAACGAGTCTTAGTGGAAGACTATGTATTCAACAAGGATCACTTTCCCTTGGGTGGACTTTCCAGCACACTGAAGGATGTCTGATGTCCCTCCCTCCATCTACTAAATATTAGTGGTGCTCCACAGTCAGTCACTGTGACAGTCAGAAGCCCTACTCATTTCTAAGGGGGTTGGTACACCTCTTGGAGTTTGCACAAAAGTGCCACAGAGACCATCTCAGAGTCCCAGGGGAGCTGACCTGGTAGAGCTGTGGTCCTTCAAAGCTAAACTTCATGGTCCTTGAAATATTTGGTTGGAAGAAACAGTTCTTTAGCAAAAAAAAAAAAAAAAAAAAAAGCCGGGGAAAAGCCCGTTATCGATGAAAAATTATTCTGGGGAAGGAAAGAATATAAAGTTAAAATTTTTGTTGGTAGAAAAAAATATTTATAAAAAAAAAAAAAAAAAAAAAAAAAGCCTGTGACAAGTGCTGTCGAAGGTTTGACAGCTTCTTTGTACATATTTGATGTCTGCCTTGCCTCCCTATGTAAGATCTCTGTTGTTAAGGATTGATGGGTGCTAGAAGGAAGGCTAGGGCCCTGTCCTCAGAAACCTGTCCCCCTGTCCAGAAGGAGGTCATAGGAGAAGATACCTGGGAGGCTTGTTCTTTTATTCTGTTTGACCACAGTCTGGACTGCCCCCTGAGCAGATGAACAGTCACTGCCTACACGTTGCATTTGCGGGTCTCACTGGTGAATGGGAAGACATTCCCAATCTGAGCTCCACTGGGAAAGGAGAAAGACATTCCCTCAAAAGTCCCTGAACTTGGAGGACTCTCTCATCGTTCTTTATCCTGTTGAAGATTAGTGAGTCTGGTTGGCAGTTGGGCTTGATCCATCTAGGTCACTATTGAGAGGTTCGTGGGCAACAAAAAGAAAGTGCAGTGTGGCCAGGACAGGCCATGTCTTGGGCCCTTGCTCTCAGCTCCTACTCTGCTCAGCCAAGCTGGTCTTCACATGCTGTACTCACTCCTCCTGGATCCTTCACTCATCCTACTTCTCTTCTATGCCACATAGGCCCCTTGGCGCACATGCAGACCCTATCATTTTGTGTTCAAGGTACAATGAAAGGTCCCTTTCCTTCATTACAACCTCCCTGGCTCCTCTGTCCTAGAGTCAGCTCTTCCACTGGTTTGTTATCAGTGAGAACTTGCTTGCATTGACAGAAAAACCAACTCACCCTGGCTTACACACACAGAGAATTGATAAACTAATGTAATCAGGAAGCCCCTTGCAGGTTTGGTGAGGCTTGATCCAGCAGCTCACATGATGTCTCTGAGGACCTCCTATTCTCCTTTTTTGGAGAACCTTCAGCAGGGCCCACTTCATCCTCTATTTACTCAGTGACCCCTTGGCTGACCCAGGACTTCCCTTTATGGAGTGAATGGATTGACACTATTCTTGAGTATAGAGAAAGCTGCTTTCCTCAGGAACCCTGGCCAACATGTCCTTGCATCTTATTGGTTTTTACTGCATTTTAAGCTTATTTCAGAACCAATTGCTGTGGCCCAGGAGTGGGTATTCTGGTAGGTTCAACTAATTTGGCCTGTTGTAGAATTGGTGGTGGAACTGATTCTGCTAAAACATATGGTTAAGATCTGAGAGGGACATTTCTCTCAGAGCAAAATCTGGCAACTGTTGACAAAAGGCAAGACAACAAACAAATGACCATTCATTAGTTGTCCTGTCCTTGGACATTAATCACTCTGGTTGTGATGTTATTCATCTGTCTGGTGTATTACATATCATTTTTCTGGTTTCCAAAGAGACTGAGAACCGAGTGATGGTAGGATGGCTTTTATTTCTTATGTGTGCTCTTAACTCAGTGCATTGCTGAGCACAGTTGTTGCCCAATAAACATTTGTCGAATTGAAATATTTTGGGATGATTGAATCATAGGAAAATAGTGGAGCTATTCCTTGGAGGAGAGATGAATCACTGCTAAGAGAAGGCAGGGGCGCATCGTGGGGTGGGGAAACTTAACTACTGATAATGTGAAGGTCTTGTAGAAGTGTCTTGAGGAGGGAAGCAAAGTGGCAAAACTGAAGACTCACATAAACTAAGTTTTTAGTTAGGAAGGACATTAGAGCTGGGGAAACCCTTAGAGGTAATGCCATGGGATTTTGTCTGGAAATTCTTCTGTTCGTGTGGGACATTTTTTATATGGGCCAAAGAAGTGAAAGTCAAAAAGGAGAAACTGGGCATGCCTGTCCAAAGTGTGATGACTGTTGAGTTTAAGGGGGCTCATTGCTGATTCATAGGATGACCCTGTGATTTATTGTCCAATTTGAGACATCTTTAGAGAATGCTGAAATGCTAATTTAGATAGGATGATAAAGCAAGAGAAATAAACTGGGACTACCCCAGGTCAACCAAGACCTATTGATCACCCGTGGTCTCGGTGTCTGTCCAAATCACCAACAGTAGTTGCCCAGCACTCCCCATTTGCCTTCTATTCCTCAAGACATTGAAATGGGCTCAGTGTTCTGGTCGAGGTAGGAAGCACACCTATGGCTAAGAATGAAAACTCTGCAGCATCTGATTCCACTTGCAGAGTGCTGACTGTCCAAAAATAGTTTTCCTATGATGAAAAGGAAAGGGGAATGCTTTCCTCTGGTCTTTCCTAAGAAGGACCTTGGGTCTGTAATCTTTTCCCCTGTATTTGGGATTGGTCCTATCTATCAGTAGTCCCGTTGTCAGCCCACTGGACTTCCTTAGTTATTTTCCTTAGGCCCTATCTTTCTTCCAACATCTTCAGGGCTTATGGATTTTCATGCTCTTTTTATCTCCAGCTGCTGGAATTTGGCTTGTTGCTTTAAGCCCTGCAAACTCCTAAGAGAAGTGTTTTTTTTTTTAGATCTTCAGTCTTGGTGTTGTTCAGTTACATGTCAGGGGCTATTGCTGTGGTTGGCTCAGCTCAGTTTCCTCATGTGGGATCCAGGAGGCATGGTAGGATTCCCATAGAAGTCAAAGGCCTGTGTTCTATGCTCCAAAGGATAGGGCATGCTTTGCACTTTGAATACTAAGGCATAAAGTAGGCCCTTAAAAATTATTTTATAGGGGATCATTGATGGTTAAGGCACTGGACTCCTACATGGCTGACTATGGTTCAAGTCCTGGACGTGGAGGCTTGAAATTCATGCTGGGAGTGTGTACGTGTGCACCAAAAATCCTGAGAGGAAAATGGAGGAGAAGGGATTGTAACATGGCCATCCCCACTGGGAGTGATTTCTCAGTTTTTCTCTCTGTCATTTTCTGTCTCTCTCAAAGAGAGCACATGCCCTATGGCAAAAACAAATAAAACGCCTCCCAAAATATCTTTATATATACTTTACAAAATACTTTCATGTATAGAAACTTATTTGCTTCTGAGATACCATAAAATCATTATTTGTTTTGAATATTTATTAACAACTAATAGTTTAGAACATATTATTAAATACATAATATGGTTGTTTAATATAAATAACACATTTTAATGAAAAATAATGTTTTTTAAATTATTTTTTAAATTTTAACCTTATTTATTTATTTATTTCATTTTATTTTATTTGGTGAGAGAGGGGGAGAAAGAGAGAGAAAGAGGGAGAAAGAAAGTGAGAAAGCAAGCCACTGGGTCTGGGACTTGAACCATGGTTGGCCATGTGTGGAAGTCCAGTGCCCTTAACCACCAAGCCACGTGCCGGCCTCAAAATAATGGTATTTTTAAAAATGGAAACTGTCATGACATTGTTTTACATTTTTGCATATCTCTTGCCCCCAGCTATAACTGATGTATAACTACATGTTTTTAAAGCACTTTATCGATGGAGGTTTGTCATATGTACACCTCTGTGATCAACATAATGAACATATCTACCACTTCTAAACATTTCCACATGTCCCTTCTCACCTCCAAGTGGATTATCATTAGTAATTACAATTATTTTAATATTGCCTCCTAGTCTCCGAGAGCTTTGGTGACATGTCAGAAGTGGTGGTAGGTGACAGAGCTGGGACCCTGGCCAGGTCCTCAGGCCTTCATATCCACAGTCTCCCATGTGCTGACGATTATACCCCTTTTCTTCCAGCTCTGGGATTTTTTTTTTTTTTTGAGAGGTTTTTACTATAGGGCATGTGCACTCGCCAGACAGACAGAGAGAGACAGAGAGACAGAAAGCGAGAAATCATCCCCCAGGGGGTATGGCCATGCTGCAATCCCATCTCCTCCATTCTCCTTTCGGGATCTTGGGCACGCACGCACACGTGCCCGGTGTAAGTTCAAGCCACCGGGTCCGGGACTCGAACTGTGGTCAACTACATGGGAATCCAGCGACATAGCCATTACACTAACTGCTGGTCCCCAGCTCTGAGAATGAAGCTCAGAGGACACTTAATCACACTATATTGCTGACTCTCCTGTGGTGGTCTTTTCAGGGGTTGCTACATTATGGGGGACCCTATATCTTGGGGGTTGGGGAGGGAGTATGTTTTCTGGCCCTTGATGCGTTGGAGGGCCTGTGTTCTGTGCTCTAGTTTTCCTGAGTCCTTCTCACTGCTTTGTCTTGATCTAAACTTTGAGCAGTGGTTCTTGGATGACTCCTATTTGAGAGCAGCGAGAGGTGATACTCAGAGTCGGGGCTGGAATCAGAAGCCCAGAGATGGTCCCTTCTGGTGCCTGCCCATTTGGGTGCCCACAATATGACAAGAGAGGTTGAGTATTGATTGCCATAACACCCTGGCGAGGTTGTCTACAGTCCTTGATTGGGGAAATAGGTGAAGTCTTTATCGTAAGGAAGGTCATGCTGCTGGTCTTGGTGGGTCTCTGGGATAGGCTCAGTGTGCATTTGGTCCTGCCTTCTGCCACCATTCATCATTGACTGTCCTCCCTTGGTCTGTGGAAGAGGGTTGAAGAGGAGATTCCTGTGCTCTCATCTATGGGCTCCCAGGAAAGCAAGTTTTTAATCTTTCCTCCCTAGTCAAGAACTCCTTTTCTGTTTCCTGTGTTTAACTTTAAGGCACTGCATCTTTGGGAGGTCCAGGTAGGCTCTTTTCCCTGGTCATGGGTTGGAAGTTCTTGAGAGCTGAAGGAAAAGTCAAGGCTTTGGTCTTAACGATAACATGGGTAGACTGAGATGTTCTTCAAACAGAGCAGTTGTGAGGCCTGCTCAAGGCCTGCCCTCATCTCTGTTCTCATCTCTGGGCCATCCCCTACACTCTTCCTTGGTCTGTGATGATGAATTCTCTGGCCACAACCTCAGCCTACCTGGAAGAGCTCCTCTAGCTGTGTGGACATCAGTCTTAATGATCTGAGTACATGAGGTTTCCTGGAGGTTTTCTCACCCTCATTCAGGGGCCATTGCCTTTGGTCCTTAGTGGTGCCAGATTACCTAGGTTGGTGATACCGAAGAGGAGTCAAGGGAGTCATCCCCTCTCTGCCGTCCCCATTGTCTACATACTTTCTCCCCCGCCCTTCCTCTGGCAGCCCCATTCCCGGGGCCACGATGTGCTGCAGCTGGTGTTCCCGGCTCACAGCAGGGCCCGGGACCAGAGTACACTCAGGCCTCTGGGGTCAGCATTGAGGTGGCTTGGCAGGACTGCGGGAAGGAGGTTGTGGAGTATCAGTTTCCAGTGTTTGGCCGAGGCTGCCTCCCATTCACTCTCGTCTCTCTAGAGGGAGGACGTGGTCTTATGAAGCCACATGAAATCTTTGGATAACAACAACAACACATAAACATTAAGGATAATTGCACCAGGAGTGCATGGCCTCCAGTTCCTGCCAAGGGCCTGGAGCGGCAGCTGGAGCACTAGTGAGTGGTGGGTGGAGGTACTAGTCCCCTCACTCCCTACTCCTACCCCAGCCTCGTTCTCTTCCCCTCTACCTACCTAATCCCTTGAATAGAGGAGCTGTAAGATTGCCCAGGGGTGGGTTGGGACTTACAGGGGTATGTGATGCTGCACATACGGGCAGTGTGGATGGATGCAGGTGCCAGGAGACCTGGGTTCCATTCCTGGCTCTGTTCCTACTTAGTTGTGTGTCCATGCCCAAGCAGCTCACCCTCCTGGACTCTGGGGCTACATTTGTTCCTGGAGAAAGATTTGTTCAGTGTCCTTGGAGATCTCTCTAACTCTAGATTTGGTGATTAAAGTAAATCATTCACTCTTCTAATATTTCCCCATGCCCATCAGCTGCCTATGCCTTGAACTTTCAGCCTGGGGATACTGAATTTCACCAGAGAAATATGATGCTTGGCAAGTAAAGACACCAAAGATTTTCACACTTGAAGTTTCTTTTATAAGGGTCTTCAAAAGATTCATAGAAAGTACATAATATGAAAAAACTATGTATGTATTTCAAATGGTTTTGCACCCAAATAAACTCATACGTCATTTTATTTATTTATTTGTTTGTCTGTTTGTTTGTTTGTTTGTTTATTTATTTATTTATTTATTTATTTATTTATTTATTTTCTATAGGGTGTGTGCAGTCACCGGAGAAAGAAGGAGAGAGAAAGAGACAGGGAGAGAGAGAAAGTGAGGAATCACTCCCTAGGGAATGGCCACACCACAATCCCTTCTCTTCCATTCTCCTCTCAGGATTTTGAGTATGCATGCACACATATCCAGTGTGTTTTTCAAGCAACAGGTCTGGGACTCACACTGCACAGTAGGCCTGTGTGATCCAGCCACCTTAACCTCCATGCCACCTTTTGGTCCTTAAACTCATTCAGTTTTTCCATAAACTTCTTGAAGTTTCCCCATATTTTCCAGAGTATCCCTTATTCTTCTTCTCAATGCTATTACACCCTTATAAATCTACAAGGCAGAGAGGTTCCAGGTATATCCGGTGTCAGTACAGCATCAGAGCGAGTCTGGGCCAAAGCATCAGGCCTCTAGGATAGGGAACAGTGATCTCTCAATCTCAGGGAACCTAGGACTGCAAGTAGGAACAAAGAAACCCTCCGAGGTCTTTATAAGGTTCCTGACCAGGTGGAAGCCCAAATAACTTCAGTCATTAGCATAAGAGGAACATTCAGATATGATGCTTAAGGGAAATTAACTTATTCCCTCAAATGACTAATTACATCTAATTGAATTAGATTTAAATTCAGCTGGTCAAAGGTCATCAATTATTTTCTGGGCCACGGTGTAGCCAATGCTACCAAATGCAAAACTGTATGTGGACCAGGATTACTTAATCATAATTTTAATCTAACAAGGACTGGTCTTCCCCAGTGAGAACCTACTGTTTGTGTAGCCCTGTGCTAGTCTTGAGGAATACAAAAGAAGTATCAGACAATGTAATTGTAGTCAAAAGGCAGTTGTAGGGCCAAACTCTGTGGCATAGCAGTAACGCACTGTTCTAGAGAAACTGGATCCCACATGGTGACCGTGGTTCAAATCCCTGGCTTGGTCATCCTGAAACACACTGAGCACATTTCAAAGATCTGATGGGCTGGACAAGGGATCATGGCAGGACCAGACTCTGTGGAAGGTGCTTTCTCTTTCTCCCTCTCTCTCTCACTCTCACATGTACATATGTGTACTGTACCATGAATAAAGATGAAAAAAACCACTCATTGTAGCTCAGATCCAATCACTGTAGCAGTGGCGGAAACTTCGGTATTTTCCATGTTTCAAGCATGCTAGCCAGCAGAGACCTTACCTACTTTACCTTTAATCCTCACGACAGTCCTGTGATGTTTCTCGTCTTCCTTATTCAGATAAAGAACGGAGGCTTATTTGGTTAAATACCTTGGCCAAGGTCGCATCAATGTAAAATCCAGGACTCATATCTTTTTTTTTAATTAAAAAAAATTAAAAATTATTTTTTATTTTTATTTTTAATTCTTTTTTAAAATTTCATTTTCTTTTATACATTCAATCACATTATTATTTGGCTTACAAAATATTTCAACAGGTGAACATTTCTCCCTAGTACAGTTGATAAAACTACAAAATATCTTGAACAGATAATACCACATTTCTTTGTGCTGTTAATGCTTTGCCTCCCTATTTTTCTTCTGAATGTCCTTCCTCAGACCCTACTCTTTCACACACACTGTATCTGGTATTTACAACTATATACTGTGTTTCTATATC
>NW_006208857.1:1650762-1700632 GCF_000334495.1 Tupaia belangeri chinensis
CTGAAATAATCTACATCCAAAAACAGGGTAGGATGGACATTGGTTGGTCCCTAATAGGATAAGCAAACTTTTTTCCAACTCAATACATGCCTATTTCTCATTTTAGATTTCTAGATTAGTAAAAAGAGCTTCTGAATTTGATGATGGTTCTGTTCAAGTGTTTGTTTTTTCTTCTGGAAACATAGCCAGCCACACCAGCTAATGTTTTACATCAGCTTGCATGTTTTCCTTTTTATGAGATGGTAACAATACAGCATGACATGAAAGGAAAAGATGACTAGGTATTAATACCCCAACACTTCAGTTTAGCTTCTATTTTCATTTGAAACAAGTTTCATTTCAGGAGGATGGAAAGGAGCCATGATTTGCTGGAGAAAGTGAGCGTCCTACACTGGGAAACATTGCGTTCGTGAGGATAAGGATAGGCTGCAACTGACAGAGCCTCTGAAATCACAATGGCTTAGCAGGTAGAATTTTATCTTTCACATAAAAAACCCAAGAGGCAGCCCAGAATTGCTATGGTGCTCTACTGAGTCAGATCCAGCTTCTTTCTTGACGTTTTGCTGTTCCTTGGATGAACTTTGATCTCAAACTATAAGATACTTGTATCTATGTTCCAGGCAGCAGATTAGGGAGAGGGAAGGAGAAAGGGAAGGAGAAAAAGGCGCCTGCTCACTTTCGTTAAAGGTGGTTGCTAGAAACTTCTTCATAACACGCCTACTTATACCACTTTGGCCAGAAATGACTGCTACGGACACACCTCATTGTGAGGAGACGTAGACTTGAATCTGGATGGCCGTACACTTAGTAACGAATACGTGAGAATGGCTGTCAGGGCCTGGCTCACAGGTTACCATGGAGGCCATGGAATGTGACCCTTACCCTTCTTCAAACTTTGAACACCTGCACCCACTTACTGGGCATTTGCTATGTATTGAGTCATCAATTCTAGATAAAATGAAAACGTTGTTCATCATAATTTAAAAATAAGGACAAAACAATATAACACATTAAAATGAATAATAGTCTCAGCTTCATCTTCAGTAGGAGTAAGACGATACGGTCTGCCAGCTTTCACCAGAACCATCATTTCTGTGACTATGACAATGAACTGGGGCTGCAGGTCGGCTTCACACATGGTTTCTGTTCTTCCCCTTTATCTTCTCTGAATTAGGAAAGCTTACATTGCAGTTTGAAGCAGCAGCAAGTGATGGATGACTCTGTCGGCTAGTTGTCCTGGGCATTCTAACCAAAGACGGATGTGGAAATTGGGGTGATTCCTTACGGAAAGCCACTTTTGGGCTGTTTTGTGAGAGCTATCTCACATTTGGGGGCTGGAAGGCTGAGCGTTTCATCTTAGGGCTGCCATATAGATTATTTATCTGTCCCGTGGTTTGATTTTAGTTGAAACACAGGCTTTGTGTTCTCTTGCAGCTGTCAGATTTTTTAAAAATTAAAATTTATTTATTTACATTCATTCACTGTACATCATTACAGCATACAAAATGAGATTTTCCATCCAGAATACACTGTATATTGGCTCAATCAAGCACATCAACATACGTGTTATCGTCAACAAATAATTTTCCACCTCTTGTTTCCTGTATATTTTGCTTTTTTTTCCCATCTCTAATTCCCTATCTCTCACCCTCTGCTATCTCCCACCCTCCTCCCACACTGTCTCTGGTATCCATGGTTGCTTTTTTTTTTTGGAGAGGTTTTTGCTATAGGGTGCGTGCGCTTGCCAGACAGAGGGAGACAGAGAGATAGAAAGTGAGAAATCACTCCCCAGGGGGGATGGCTACGCCGCAATCCCTTCTCCTCCATTCTCCTCTTGGGATCTTGGGCACGCATGCACAAGTGCCCAGTGTGAGTTTCAAGCCACCAGGTCCAGGACACGAACCGTGGTCTACTACGTGGGAGCCCAGCGACATAGCCATTATGCTAACTGCTGGTCCCTTCCTGGTTGCTTTTTATGCCTTCCCCCCCACATTTTATTGATTCACTAAAGATAGTAATTAATCTAAATATTTCCAATAGCAAGCGCAGCTGATATATACATAACCATGAACACAAGTCTGACTTTAGGCGTAAACCTCAGTGAGTAGAATGAACATACTATAAAGTAGCACCTAGATTATTGCAGTCATCAAATAGGTATTTTTAATGCATTTTTTTTAATTTCAAGAAAAGCAGTTTTCATGTTTTTTTTCTGAAACTTTTTTTTAAATTAATTAATTTACATTTATCCCCTAAGCATCGTCACAACATATGTGACCTCCTATCCAGAATATACTGCATAGTGGCTTAATTATGCATGTTATCGTCAATAATTTTCCATTTCTAGTTTCATTTATGTGTGGGGGTGTATATATATATACACCCCCCTATGTCTGACCCTCTGCCCTTTCCCACCCTCTTCTTACACTATCTCTGGTGTCTACAGTTGTCTTTCATTCCTTTCCCTCTCCACATTGTGTTGATCACACAATTTCTTAAATAATCTAACTACTTTCAATAGCAAGTTTAGCTGGTAATTTCAAGAGAAGCAGTTTTGAAATGCTAAGGAACTTTGCTTAGGAAACTTAAAGCCAGGAAACAGGTTAACTCTGCCTAGTAACAAACACGCCATGTCTGTTTCCAGTGACAGGACGAAGGCGTCAGGTAGAGCAAATGCTGCCTGGATCTGAAAGCTATTTCTATTGCACTATCTGTGTAACTTCATAATGGCTTTGCAAATTGCTTACATTGTTCTTGCCTTGGTTTCCTTAGCTATAAACTAGCAATAGTCACAATAGGGGCTGTACAGCGTAGTTGTAAATATATGAACTGACGCTGTAACCACCTAGCTCAGTTCTGGCATATACTCCACACTCGCTAAGTATGCCTTGGGGTGGTTGTTAATTTCAGGTACTTGGTGAACTCTAGACTCTCTAAGCCTTTTATGCCACAGTTCAATCTTCTTGTGAAACTCTGCTTTTAAAAAAAATGGTTATTTATTTATATCTTTGGGGAGAGAGAGAGAGAGAGAGAGAAAGAGAGAGGGAGAAAGAGAGAGGGAGACTCCCAACAGGGTTCCCCACCAGCAATCCACCTCGGCTTCAGTCAGTCCAGATCTTGGGCACTTGCATACCCAGCCTACTCAGGGAGGTCCCTGGATGAGAACCTGAATCTTTTCCATTTGAGTTGGCCTGATTATAACCTTTTATTGCTGCGTTAGTGTCCAGCCCCTAGTCTTCATTCTTCCACCAATAAATCATGAATTTTCATCCCTAAAGTGGAGTTAGATTCTGGATTTAAACGACTGAATGTAGTGTGGAATTGCCACTTAAAATCATAGAAAGGGTCTTCATTTCCATTACGAGTGCCATATCTTTTTATCTTACTTGTCATTTAAAGAAACATGTGAGCTCCTTTAGCATCAGTGTCTTCTCCTCGCTATTTTTCTGCACACCCCTGGAACGTCACAGTCCTAGGCGAGGAGCAGGGCTTCCACTTCTATCTCCAATGCTGCTCCAAGATCAGAGAATATTGCTGAACCCCAGCTACTGCTTGTGAATGAAGCTAGGCTATGATTTCAGCAAGGCTAACTTTCACGGGAGTGAAGGGCCTGAGCGACTCCATTTCTTTCAGGGCGACTCCATTTTGTTAAACCCGCCTTGCTGAGACTTGGCGCCATTTCAAGGAGGCAAGCCATTCACGTAAGAAAAAGTCATGAGACCATCACCCACAGGGACTGACCAATGAGAGAAACAAAGGAGATACCAGAGACAGCTACACTCCCTGTAATCTACAGCCAATGTGTAGCCACCTGAGTATATTCCTCAGCACCCCTAGACCTCCTTCCCCCAACAGCTAAATAAAAACCCAGCCCAACTAACATGCGGGGCTCTCAACTCTGACCTGCTGTGCCGGTGAGATTGGGAGTCCTGGCTCGAGCCTGAATAAAAGCGACCCTTGTGCTTACATTGGAATGGCTCCCTGGTGGTCTTTTGGGAACTTCGTGACTGGGGCACAACTGAGCAGTTATATCTTCACTGAACACAGGCTTGTTGCCTTCTCCTACTTTCGTAACAACCTCCTTTTCCCTGTGGCATGAATATTGAGGGTATAATATTGAGGGAGAGAAGCCTCTGAGCACTTCCAGTGCCATATAGCACACTTGTTGGGACCCGACGGCTCCCTGAGCCCTTAGAGGTTTTGCCCTAAGGTCAGCGACATGCTGGCCAGCCATCAGTGCCTTCCCACCGCAAAGCATAGATTTTATGGGATTTCCAACGGTCATGTGATTAAGGATTTTGCCATCAGCTTGTTTTACTTCCTTTCTATTCACAATGTTTGTGATTAATTTTACAGAGAGTTTCATAAGCTTCTCACTAATAATGGGACTCTTGCCACTTTTTTGACTTGGTTTTTGTTTTTTTTTTGTTTAGTGAAAAAATTAATTAAATATCAAGAGGTATTTGTGTGTGTGTGTGTGTGTGTGTGTGTGTGTGTTGCATGTTCTGTAAAAAGGAACAAAAAACAACTGAGGTTTTATTTGAAGGTGTGGATGACTCCCTGTCATGAAGATGAGATACCTATGGTATCATGATGGAAATGAAGACCCTTCTACATATTTATAGCAGATACAGTAACCAGGACAAATGGGTTGCTCAGTCAGTAAAGCCTCGTTTGCAAATACTTATTATGGTATTTTCTTTCCTGACTATTTTTTTCCAAAATCAATATACAACACAATCAGGGTATCCTGGGGCATAGATTCATTTTCTGTATCCACAATGGAACCCAGTTCATGATTTATGTTTTTGACACTATTTGGGGTTGTACTTTTTGCATTATTTCTATCACTATGTTCAGGCTTTGGTAGGCCATTTTTGTGATTCGGGGGCTAAACCAGCACAATTGTAGAACACAAACCCAAACTTGAAGAATAAACAATGAAGACATGCGATCTCTCAAATACTAGTACTAGCCTGGGAGTCAACCTCAATACGTCCCCCTCTTTCACCTTACATAGTCGGTCAGTTGCTGGACTCATGTTAATTATAGATGTGAATTTTTAACTCTTCTCCACAGCTATTAAATTGCAAAGTTTAACCCTCATATCTCACCTGCAGGAGTGCAACAGCTTACTGAACTGTTGCTCTCAGGCTTTTGTTCAAGACCATCTTCTACAAGAGCATCTCCACTGGGGAAGGAGAGCTACTCAAAGCAAAATCAACAACCAACGGCTTGTAACTCCTGAACACGTTTGTGTCCCCTGCATCTCGAATGCCATTCGTACTCACTGCGTTTTTTTCTTCTACTCCTCCACTAAAACTCAACTCAGGGAACAGTCCATGGCATGAGGTTAAGGCAGGATTAAAGTGGCTAGATCTCACAGGGTTGACCACACAGTTCAAGTCCTGGATCCTGTGACTTGAGAAACAAATCAGGGATGTGTGCCTGCATGCGTGACCAAAATCCAAAACGGAGGGAGAAATGACGAGATCGTGGCGTGACCACTCCCATGAGGGGGTGACTTCTCCCTTTTGCTCTCCGATGCATATCCACACACTCTGGCAAATTAAAACAAAACAAGGAAACCAGCAGTTAGCGTAATGGCTATGTCACTGGACTCCCACGTAGTTGGCTGCGGTCCGTGTCCCGGACCTGGTGGCTTAAAACTCACGTCGGGCATGTGTGCGTGCGTGCCCAAGATCCCGAGAGGAGAATGGAGGAGAAGGTATTGAGGCGTGACCATCCTCCCTGGGGGGTGATTTCTCACTTTCTGTCTGTCTCTCTCTGTCTGTCTGGTGAGCGCCCACACTCTATAGCGAAACCCCCTCCAAAAAAAAAAAAAACAAAACAAAACAAAACAAACAAACAAAAAAAACAAAACAAAAAACAAATCCAAAACAACTTATCTTAGGTTTCAATACTCTGGAAGGCCTTTGCTGTCATCCATTCAATTCCGTTCCACCTCCTTGTTACACACATATACTCTGGTCTTAGGAGCCCTTCCTCCTTGCTCCCTAAAATAATTTATATCTAAACAAATAGTCATACAAAACAACAATAAAAACAAATGAAAAACAAAAACCAATGAAAAGTTCAATGAAAACATGTGAATGGAGACAAAGTTCAGGTTCATCACTGAATGCTAGTGGCGATAAGCTGGTCAGTTGTTGCGAAGAGTGTAACAGTTGGGACGTAACAATGGGATGTCTAATTGCTTACACTTCAGGTATGTGATCAGAATTATTTAACTCTTTTTTTCCTCTGATGCCACCAAATTTCCAGAAACTATGCTCTGGGAATTCTGCTCTATGGTTTTTGATGATAGCAATTCTGGAACAGAATAGATGAACTGGGTACAGTGGGCAGGGACTGGTCCCTGGTGGAATTGAAAGAAAACAAAATCAGAAACTGAAGGAATAACAGGTCTGAGCTTCCAGTTTGGGACCGCTGGGCAATCAGGAACTTAAACTATGTCCTTACAAGTGTTTGCATTTCTTCTTTCTTTGTACCTTGCAGAGTAAAAGCCAGGGATCCATCTTTGTCCGGATACACGCCCCATGGCAGGTGCTGGCCAGAGAGGCAGAATTCTTGAAGATCAAAGTTCCCACCAAGAAAGTATGTTTCTCCTACTTCTGGGCCTTTGGAGGGCTGGATGATGTGAAGAGTTTGGGAATAAGGCCAGGTGGGATGTGTGTTTTGAGGAATTGAAATCACACTTGCCTCCCCAAGGATCCAAAGTATGTGGTCACAATGTGGGTGGGATAAGAAGGAAAGCTGGGGTGAGCAGAGAAAGGCTTCTACCTCAGAGCATTGCCTGGGTCATGCTCTGTGCAAAAATGTTGGCCTGGTCTGCCTTCCTCATTTCTCTTCTATACTTCCTTTCTGCCTCTTCCTGGGAAGGTCCCAGCACTACCAGGCATTTCTGTAGAGTGAACATAGTAATGAGATCAGACAGCAAGTCTTGCTGACTGGGTCGGCAGAGTGCAGGAAAAATGGCACCAAAGTTGCTCTGAAGGTACCTGTGCTGATGATGATTCTGCCATTAGGTGGGTGGGTGTCATTTATGGGGTGATGTGTTTCATTTATCTCTTTTATAAAATAGAAGGTGGTTAATCAGGTGAGTTAACATCATCTGGGGGATGTTTTCAAAATGGTCCTTCAGTGTCTTAGCTCAGGAATTTTGATTCAGTTGCTTGGTATATTGTAGACCTCACCAGGGTCTGCTATTGGTATTGTGGGGAAAAAAAAAATCCCCAGGACGTTCTGATGCACATATGGATTGAGTGCCAAATGGTTTAAGTGATATTTGAGATAGTTTTCAGACAGAATACAGAGAGAAGGGAAGTATGTGCTTACAGCTCTCCCATTTATTTTTTTATTAGGCCTTTTAGGGGAAAGGAGTAGCTATTACCATTTGAGATGTCTCTTAGGAAAGGTCTTGGAGCAGATGGTGCTGTAGTGCAACTGTGGCGATGCATGGCTAGTCTGTCTTCCTCTCTCTGTCTCAGTCTCCCGTTTACACACACACACACACACACACACACACACACACACACATACATATCCATAGTGTAGCTGTACAAGTGGTGACCGCCCTTTATGGACACGGTCTTGATCTGTAACTGCCGTTGCCATCGTTTCCACCCTTCTCACCATTAGCAGAACTCCGAACTTGCTGCCTCTTGCACTCCCACTGTTATCACCTGTCTTCCCACCACCATCCACGTTGTCGGGAGCATCTTTATAGTCATTGGCACCATGTTGGTTTCCATGGTTGGTTATGCTAATACCACTTCCACTACCAATATACCTACTGTCTTCACCAAAAGTCACTTACCAAATACTAGAATATGACTGATGTCATCATGTGTCCCTGACTCACGAAGTATTAAATTCATGTTTTTTTTTATCTTCATAGATGATTAAGTGGATCTGTTGGTAGTGAAGATCTGCCTTCTCAACCATTTTTATGTGTATTCAATTTCTATTCCTCCAATCAACTTCCTTCTGACCAAATAAGCAGCCAATACTGACAAAGTTCCCACTGTAAGAAAACCTTGGGAGAGGCAGTGAGGCCATCGGATCAGCCATGCCCCTAGGGCCTGCCAGTCCAAGGGCATGACAAGAAGAGTGCACCTGTCCAGACACCAGAGCAGTGATTGCACACTGTGTCTAATGGCAGCTCATTAGTACAGCACAGAGTCCGCATGTCCATCTGTGGGTTAGGGAGTCTAGGGAGAGGCAAAGCCATGTGCACTACAAGGCTGCTTGTACAAGGCCACAGATACACTGGAAAGAGCTTTTTCCCAACGTTTCTGGGTCCCAGACTCAACACAGGTGGACTGTTCTGGCATCCTTCAGCCGGTTCAGCCACATGGCCCTGGATCCTCCTTGTATTCACAGAATGCAGTGGCTCGTTGTTGACCTCAGAGGGACCATTATAAACAGGCGAGGGGGATGTAACATGGTATGCTGGCTGGGACGCTTATTGTAAAATTAATCTGAGACCGATTCCAGGGGTGGGGGTGGGTTGAACCCATCCCTCAGGTGAGAGAGGACCATGGAGAGGGGACAATAAGACAAGGTGGTCTGCAGGGTTGTGTGGGCCCAGTGGCATGTCTCTTCTTTTTTTAATAGGCTTGGGAAGTGACTAAAGTGACAATAAACTATATTTGCAGAGAGCCACATCCAGGCAGCAGGGGGAAGGTGGAGGAAGAATGAGGCATGGTGTGGGACCCATTAAACACCCTCCAGGCCGGTGGAGCTTGGATCATAACCCAGTAGTGTCCAGAGAGACTGGGAAGATGGGGAGGAAATCACGAAATCGATCTCAAATCTGGACAAATCCATTGTAATGCATCCAGGGACTCAGAGTCCTAAGCACAGATATTAACTGGGAGGGGAGTCTTGGAAGGAAGTGTTTGTTTTCCAAAAACAACAACAGAAGAGCCAGCATCTTGTGAGGGACACTCAACGCATGCACAGGACAGGGCGGGAAGACCTGGCCTTTGGCCCCAAGCAGCCTGAGATGGTTAGAAATAGGTATTTGGGGGCATGAGCGTTTTCACTTCTGTTAATTACCAAGGGTTAAGGGACAGGCCCCCAACACGGCACATCTGGCTATGATGGGAGAGGAAAGGGAAGAACAGGAAGGTCTAGCCCTGGCAGGGGGCTCTTCTAGATTGTGGTCAACTCTTCTGTTTATTTCTCATTCACACATATATGTCAAAATGCAAGATTACTGACTTTGGCCTATAACAACACTCTTCAGATGTGATGTGCAGCCTCTTACAGTAAGTCACTGTTTCGAAGAGCTTTCTGTTATTTCATTCCATAAATAACAGAGATGTTTTAAAAGTGTACTTCATAAGTGAAAATGAACATGCTTGGGTTTGCAGGAAAGCTTTTTCACCTATGTAGTAGTGAGTGTTATATGTCAAAAATGCAAGATTATCAACTTTGTTCATGTGCACACACACACACACACATGTACACACACACACATCTCTTTCTCACCCCTCACATTCACTTATTCCCCAGGCCCCTTGCAGAGATAAGGTCAGGAAGAGATGAGGGGTTGATAACTGAGACTAGTAGGGATGATTTCCTTGTTAAGGAAATCATGTTAATCCAGACAGTGTCCACTAACTTTGGAAGATGTGACAGGGCTGTCACTTTTGTCCAGACTGTTAATCTTTAGCTGTTGTCAACAGAGCGATTAACATTGCAAGGCTCTTGTTGGCCATGCCTAGGAGCCCGCGACAACTTTAGCGAACGAGTCTTTTGCATGCAGGTTGAGGCTGTTAACATCTAGCAAGCTACATCTTTTAGGGAAGCAGGAGCAATACTCTACACCTCTCCCAAGCAGGAGGAATAGAGGCAGAGGCTATTGAGAGGGGTGGTGGTGATGTACACAGAAAGCCCGGCACCGAGCGCAGTAACTGCTGACGTTACTGCTGTTGGTATTGTTCATGGTGTAGCACCTGTCAGGGCTGGACCTTCCTGTTCTTCCCTTTCCTCTCCCATCACAGCCAGCTGTGCCATGTTGGGGGCCCCGTCCCTTAACCCTGCTCAAGCAGCCAGTGCCTAGGCACAGAATCTGTGAAGTAGGACAGGGTGGCCTGTGGACTCTGTGCTGGGGGATTTCTGTTTCCTAGAGCATGGGTTCTTCCACCTCCATAAACATGCTGGCCACACGTGAGGTGGGACAGGCGCTGGGAAAGCCAGCAAGAAGACGCCATGCAGGGGGAGAGCATGAAGGTACCCATGTTAAGGGACAGACAGAACTGTGACAAGTGGAGACCTTGAGTTCTACTCTTAGTGCTGCCTCATAAACCTGGAATTATTTGATTCATAGTTTTAGTCTGTTTCCCAAGATAGGTTACAAGCAAATGAATGAGTACATTACATTTTTAAGTATATAATTTTAAAAGAGAAAACATGAAAAAAAATAACATTAATTTTGGGGCAGTAGGGAAGTACAAAGGAAATAATAATAGTGCAAATTGCGGGGACCAGCAGTTGGCGTAATGGCTATGTCGCTGGATTCCCATGTAGTTGGCCTCTGTTCAAGTGCTGGACCTGGTGGCTTAAATTGACGCCAGGCATGTGTGCATGCGTGCCCAAGATCCCGAGAGGAGAATGGAGGAGAAGGGATTGCGGTGTGGCCATCCCCTCTGGGGGGCGATTTCTCGCTTTCTGTCTCTCTGTCTCTCTATGTCTTTCTGGCGAGCGCACGCGCCCTATAGCGAAAACCTCTCCAAAAACAAAAAAAAGTTAAAAAAAATAGTGCAAATTGAAAATAAAGGTGATAGATGTAAGTGGGACACAATTTCATTCTGAGCTTCATGGTGGCCAGGGCAGAAAAGACAGTGGCTCACATCATCTATAGAAATAAGCTTCTATATAGTTTCTCCTTTGTTTTAATGAGAAAGAGTATGGGAAGGAGAGAGTGTTTTAACAAGGTCTCGCTATGCTGCCATCTTCCTGCCCCAGTCTCCTTGTTAGTTAAGACTACAGGCTCATGCCACTGTGTCTGGCCTGTTGAGGTTAGGCAGAGAATTGAACCCCATCTTTCTACATGGCATCAGACACTGCACACCTGTGCCCTCCTGTGCATACCTCCATGGCTAGGCCGGTAAACAGCTGTTTGGTCAGAGGAGCCCAGCTTTTTCCTCTTGCTAAAGTATCATTGTTGTGTAAAAGACAATAAATGATATAGGGGACTATGTCTTCATATAAGATGCTAGAATGTTCTTTGTATGGTCATTTCTCAAACCAAGTCTGGATAAAAACTGAGGCTTAGTGTTAGACTACTTTAGGGATAATTATAACATAAAATAATGTATATATTAGATCATCGAAAAGGTCATGGGTGTGTGTACATGTGTGCCCAAAATCCTGAGAGGAGAATGGAGGAGAAAATGCATAGAAACATACGGCGTGACTTTGATGAGCTAACTGGATTCAAAGATAAAGATTAGAGCTGGTTAAACCTCTCTTGTGGATCCCACTTTCTGAAATATTTATGTCTACTAAAGGGCATACTTTAGTAGACATAAATACTACTTATTAAACAATGCTTCAATCTTCACCTCTTCATTAATGGAAAACATACATAACTGTCACTAAGAATTTTCTGAAGAGTGTGAGAAAACTGGTGTTTTCATAATCAGCTGACATAATTCCATTTATAAAGCAAAGAAAGGCTTTTTTTTTTTTTAAATCTCAAGTGACTTCTTAGGAGAAAATGATTAATTTTATTAAGTGTTGCAAATTATTAGAAGTTATTCTTAGATGCCCTTTACTGCCCATATAGAGATTCTCATTTGGTAGCTGTGACTTTGCAAAAGCTCCACAGGAAGGTCTTCCCCAGTTCATGGTGCCAACCTGCCTCAGGGGCTCTGCTTGGCCAGGACCACAGCATCACCTGCTTCTCAGCAACTCAGATTTGAGGCTCATATTAGTTAGTGTCCTCCAGAGAAACAGAACCAACAGAGAGAGAGAGAGACAGAGAGAGAGAGAGAGGGAGGGAGAGAGATTATCTGTAAGAAATTGGTTCATGCAATTTTGGAGGCTGAGAAATCTCAAAATCTGCAGTCAGTGAGTTAGAGACTCAGGAAAATCCATGATGTAATTCCATCAGCAGCCTCCAGAGCCATGAGCTGATGTTCTAATTCAAGTCCAAAAGCAAGAAAAGCTTGATGCCCCAGCTCATGCAGTCAGTCAGGAGGTGTTTTCCCATAATCATGGGAGGGTGAGACTTTTTGTTCTATTCAGGTCTTTAATTGATTTGATGAGGGTCTCTATATTAGGGAGGACAATCTGCTCAAATAAGTTTTCTGATTCAAATGTTAATCTCATCCCCAAATACCCACACGATATATCCAGAATAACGTTTGACCAAATATTTGGGCACCTCATGGCCCAGTCAAGTTGACACAATTAATAATTTTTGGAATAGAATGAACAGTAACATTTGAACAGACATATCCAAGTCCTAGCCCTGGAACTGGAGAGTGTGACCTTATTTGAAAAAAAAAAAAAAAAGCATCTTTGCAGATAAAATTACTTAAGAATCTGAAGATGAGACCATCCTTGTTTTAGGATGCATCCTAAATCCAATGACAAGTATACTTAAAAGAGAAAAGCCAAAAGAGTTATGGGATGCAGGGACACACAGAGGAGAAGGCTATCTGATCAAGGAGACAGACTGGAATTATGCAGCCTCAAGCCGAGAATGCCTGGAAGAAGATGAAAGAGTTTTCCTGTATGGCCTTCAGAGGCCCACTGGCACCTTGATTTCAGACTTGTGGGTTACACAACTGTGAGAGAATATATTTCTGTTGTTTCAAGCCACTCAGTTTGTGGTAATTTGCTATTGCAGCCCTAGGAAACTAAGACATTCTTCTCTGATCAGAAAGCAATAAGCAGACAATTCGGACCTGGGGCTCTGGTAGGCTTGTTGCCTTGTTCTGCATCCCAGGAGTCAACTTTGAAACTGTTTTTGAGAGATATTTTTGCTATAGGGTGTGCATGTCCTCTGGAGAAAGAGAGAAAGAGAGAGAGAGAGAGACAGACAGAAAAAGAGAAATCACCTCCAAGGGGCTCTGGCCATGCCATAATCCCTTCTCCATTTTCCTCTCAAGATTTTGGTCACATACACACACATACAACCAGCATGAGTTTGAAGCTACTGGGTCTGGGACTTGAACTGTGGTCACCCATGTGAAAGTCCAGCAATGTAACCATTAAGCCATCTTTTGGTCTCCCACTTTGCAACTTCTAAGATGACTTGGGATAGCCTTGTTGACTCTTTGCCACTGGGTTTGGGGTTGTGTGCAGGAGTCTTTATGCATGCATCTCACTGAATGCCTATGGCATGTCTTTGACTACTTCTTCACATTCCATTCCTGTTTGGATGAGATAGGAGGGTTTGAAAGAGGCTCATGTTGATATGAATGGTGGAAGGGGGCCAGTGTGGCTGATGTCATAATAGCTGCTCGTTCAATGCAACAGTTACTTTCCCATTTATAATGCTATGTCCAAAGACAATCATTGGTTTGATTAAATAAAAGCTTGGTAAGAGGTATCTATAGGTAAGGGGATTAACATGTTTTAAAGCTTCTCTACATTTTATAATTCTTTCATTTGACTTTGAAAAGGAAGATTCATAAGTCACTATAAACAATGCCTTTCAAAACAAAATATCTTGAAAACAAAAGACTATGTGTAAGTTGATAAATAGATGATAAAATTAATTGAGTTTTAAATATAGGTAATGCTTACCATCAGCCGGGCTATTTGATAAGAGTCTGTGTGCATTATTTTGTTTTTATCCTCACAACAATGATATGAGATAGGTACTAGCTATAGCCCCATTTTATAGCTGAGGATAGCGAGGTTCAGAGAGGTTATTCAACTTAGCCAAGGTCGCACAGCTTCAAGGAAATAGATCCACAGACTCAAAATGATGACTTTCTAACTCCAAAGTCTTGTTCTTATCCTCTTATTTTACTGAAAAATTTGTAAGTGGATTTGGGGTAGTAGGTAGCATGGTCTGTAAGGATGCTTCTCAAACAAATTCTGTAGAATAGTCTTTGGTTTTACCAACCAAAACCAAAACCAAAACCAAAACCAAAATTAAAAAAAATGAGCAAACGAACAATCCCAAACATTTCCATAGCCTGAGAAACTCTGGAAACACGAGTTATTACAATTTACTTGATCAAGTTGAAGTTCTAAGAAGTCTTACCGTAAAGAAAATGGTTCAATTTTGTTCAAACCTTTCCCTGTGGCGTGCCTATTAATATTCTACAGAATATACACTGAGGAATTCCATCTTAGAGTGAATTATCTTGGACTTGGGGAAATAACACATTTAAGTTTTCAGTTTTTCATTGTTATGGACCCGTTTGGTAAGTTTCTTCACATTCCTGGAATACATATTTTTCACCTGTAAAGTAAGAAGGTTGGACCCTAAATTCTCAGTTATAGCTTTAAGATGCTGGTTTCCATATAAACCAAATGACAACTTGTGAATTTATTATTTTTTTCCTGTGATTGATATTAGTGAGGAGCTTGAGGAAAAATCCTTTGGGATCATGTGTGTTCTGTGTACAAAATGATTATATGGGGCCAGCAGGTGGTGTGGTGGATAAGGTACCAGATTCCCACATGGCAGACTGTGGTTCAAATCCCAGACCCAGTAGCTTGAAAAGCACACCAGCATGTGTACATGTGAACCCAAAGTCCCAGGAGGAGAATGGAGGAGAAGGGATGGAGGCATGGCCGTACCCCATGGGGGATGATTTCTCACTTTCCCTCTGTCTCTCTCCAGCGAGCACATGCCCCTCTATGGCAAAAACCTAAAAAAAAAGTTTGTTTGCCACCTGTTCAAGCTGTCCTGTTCGGCATCAGGGCTGCCCTGATGGAGTTAGACTCCTATCAAAGGCAAAGTGCTAAACGCTTTTATTTATGGTTTAGATACTTGGCCCTTGTTCTAGAATGATCTCTTCATTCTTCCCTACAAATATTACTCTTCCTTTGCATCCCAGTCTCAATTGTATTTCCCTCCTAGATCCTCCTTTATTCCTTCGGCTGGAACCGGCCCCACCTTTTCTGGACTTTGTGTCAACCCATAGTATTTATCATACCTGTGAGTTTTTCCTCGTCTGTTTTGGGTGCCTTGCTCTTGTGTCTCCAAACATGACAGAAGTTCTCCGAGAGCAGGAACTATATTTTATGTTGCTTATGCATTCCCTACAAATCTAGCATGGTGTTTCATAAATGCTCATTGCTCAGTAAATACTGGATTGGCTGACTTGTTGATGCTCAGACGTTCTTGCTTCTCTACCCCCAGGATCCATTGGTTGTGATTCTCAGCAGAGTCACTCAGCATAGCAGTAGGTATTTTGCTTCACAGCTGCATGCAGTCCCCAAGGAATTCAGCAAAAGAGTTGCCCTCTGCTCTCTCCTCACCTTGGCCAACTTCTTTCTTCGGATGGTGGTTTAATTACTCATTAAGGCTACTTTGATAGTTTGATAAATCCAGAAAGTAAAAATCACAAGAAACTCTGAGTTTTCTTAAGGATGGGACAATTGTAGATTCTCAGGCATGGGTTATGGGTCACGTCTATGCAGCTTTCAAGATGCCTTTCTGGACAGATTTTTAAAATTATTATCATCAATTGTTTTTAAATGAACTGAAACTGTAGCTGTCTACATGGGCTTGGCCAGTTGAAGGTGGGGCTTTCCTCTTGTCATTGCCTGTCCTCAGACATTTGATTTTAATAGAAGCAGCTAAGAGGGTAGGGTTTCTATTTGATATCTTTATGGGCTTTCGAGTGCATGCTCTTTGATTGTTATTTAAATAGGCTGGAAAGAATGCAGACTGCTTTGGCTTTTTATTCTTTTTGTTTTCTTCAATGCTTCTCATCTTCAAAGACCAGACCAAAAAAATCAGTGGGATTCAACTGCTGCAGTCCCAGTGAGGAACCCGAGATGGCACATGGCCATGTTCTAGGAGAGCATACAGGCCTGACAGGCAAGCCTGACTCGGGGCTTACAGACGGTCAAGTTAAAAGCCCGCAAGTGTTGGGGAACGACAGTAGCACAGTGGTGAAACATGAGGCTCTGACCCACATGGGAACGTCTTAGGTTTGTGTCTGGAGACATCCCTGAGTACGCTGGGCATGCACGTGCCTGTGGTCCAGAAGCAGCGGAAGCGGGGGTTGGAGAGCAGTGTCAAGACCCTGTTGGAGGTGCTGTGTCTCCCTTATGGAAAAATAAACAAACTGAAAAAAAAAAAGAAAACTAATAAGTGAATTAAAACATTTATTATATAAAAAATCTAATGAAGAAGATTTACAACGAAAAAAATAGAGAGAAGAGATGATTTTGTTTTTGCAAGCCCTTAAGTCATCTGTCTGAGTGGAATAGTGCAGGCCATCTGGGGGTGTCTGGAACCTGGACATTGGACCCTGTGCTGGTGGGGCTAAGAGCAGAGGGTGGTGGACAGGCTGACCATTGATTGTCCCAAGGGGACACTTGTGAGGGCAAAGGAGGTATAATAGTAATTATGCCAGGACAACAGCGCTGAAGCAGGACTGCCTGAGTATCGGGGACACATGGCTCCTCCTCCATAGGAGACAGGAGACCAGGCCCAGCTTGGCCATGGCTGCCCCTACAGATGTGCAGAAAGCGGCTGCCAAAGGGGAGAGGCAGAGGAGCAGGAAGGGCAGCTTGCTTCTGGGGCTCCTAGGTGGAGCTTACCAAGGAAGATCTGAACTCAGTCATGTACTGGCTCTCAGTGGCTACTGAGACGTGATTGTTCAATTTTTAGGACTTTGTAAGCTAGTTGATACCTCATTGGCAGCTTTTTTTTTTTTTTGAGAGGTTTTTGCTATAGGGCACATGCGCTCACCAGAAAGGCAGAGGGGGACAGAGAGACAGAAAGGGAGAAATCGCTCCCCAGGGGGCATGGCCATGCCACAATCCCTTCTCCTCCATTCTCCTCTCAGAATCTTGGGCACTCATGCACACGCACCCGGCATGCGTTTAAGCCACTGGGTCTGGGACTCGAACCGCGGTTGACCCCATGGGAGTCCAGCGACATAGCCATTACGCCAACTGTTGGTCCCGCTCATTGGTAGCTTTGAACTGGAAATATTTGCACCATGGAGATCTGCAAAGTTTGCATATTAGGAGCCTCCCTGCCCCCCCCACACCCTTACCCCCAGGTGGTCAAACATTTCCCACTCCATTGATAAGGTCCCTGCAAATGAGTGCAAAGTCACAATGGGATCACCAGTTAGGTGTGTCCCATGGCTGTGGCAAGGTTGAGCCTGAAGCTGTTCAATGATTCCTGCCCTGGGCACAAAAGGGATGTTGGTCAGGGGAGGCCAGGAATGACAGTACCTACCTCAGGGACTCTAAGTGTGTTCTGTCTCTCTCACTTGCAGGCAGATATTAACCTCCCGCCGCTGTCCCACTTGCTCGCTCTGCTCCAGTCACACCAGCCTCCTCGCTGACCCTTGGATGTTTTCCTCTCAGGGTCCTTTTGCTTGCCATTCCTTTTCCCTGAAAGACCTCCTCCAGATACTCACAGAATTTACCCTCCTACTTCACGGGGTCACTTTGCCCAGAGGTCTCAGATGGCCTCCCCTGACCATACTGAATAAAGAAGCTCCGACCCCCTTATCTTGCTTTTCCTAACACTTGGCACTACCAGGCTGATCTTGAGTCGATATTTATTTCTCTATTGTCTGTCTCCCTACCACACTGGAAGCACCACAAGGGAGAGATTTTGCTTTGCTGTATCAGTAGCACCTCGAACAGTGGCACAGAGTTTAAGTACTGAATAAACGCTGATGAGGAATGAAAGAATGAGTCACATAGACCTAATCTCCTCCACTGGAGGTGACTTGGCAGAGTGTGATACCGGGATGGGTCCTGGGGCTCCATTGAGGGCAAGGGGAAGCAGAGGTGTGGCCCCCTCAGAGCTGTCTGCGGTGGAGGGGTGTGCGTGTGACGGTAGCAGGTCTGCGGTGGAGGGGTGTGCGTGTGATAGTAGCATGTACTGCTAGCACTTCTCACTGATCTGGGACCCGCAACTCTTTCAGTTACCAAGAAACATTTAAGAAAGAGTCTAGCTGTACCTGGAGTGAGGCTGGGTTGTGTGTAAGGGGTCCTAGCCCTTTGGAATGTTGCCTTTTCCATCTGTGCGCCCCTCTAGCCATCCATCTGTTCATCCGTCCAGCCATTCACCCACCAGATGCTCGGTTGAAGGCTGGTGATTCAGTGATGACTTCGGTTGTGCCTTGGCCTTGTGTAGCTTGGTGTGGTGAGGCTATGGCTGGTATGAACTGGGAGGTGTCCACAGCAGCAAAAGAGCTGGATATGAGAGAGACACCTGGAGGAACTCGTTTAGATGGGACAGGGGCAGGGGCAGGGGCAGGGGCAGGGAGGGATCCACCATTTGAGCTGACCTGAGATCTGGGTAGGAGGTTGCTGGATGGTGAGGGCAAGTGAGACCCTTCCAGAAGAAGAGAGGACGTGCCTGAAGGCCCCCAGGTGAGAAGAGCTCGACCTGTGTGAGGACCTGAGGGACACCAGTGTGGGCGCAGCCCAGAGGCTGTGGCAGGGCTGACACTGGGGTAGGTGGCAGGAGGCATGGCTAGTAAGGGACTTCGTCAGCCAGGTAATTTCAAAGTTTGGATTTTATCATACGTAGGGGTTGGACTGACAATGGAATTAAAAGCCATAAACAAATACAGTATTAGACAGAAGAGAATGTGCATTTTGTAAATACATCCACATTCAATGGGGCTACTGACAGGAAATTTACCTGTCGGCACGGGTAGGGGCGAAGGGACTGGTGAGCTCCTTTACTTGGTGTGCACACAGAGCGTCTCCCTGTTGGCTCGAGGTTGTAGCTGGTCTCAGCAGCTCCTCAGTTGCTCCAGCTTGACCTGTGGATGGCTCACCCCTCACTTGCCTGGGTAAATGCGCTATGCCCAGGGCACGAGTGAGACAGGTGCTCAGCAGCATGGAGCCCCTCAGGTCCAGGTTCGGTGGGCACAGCTTCCATTCTCGCGCACCAACAGGTGATGAGAAGAGAGGACGGATTCTGCTGCTCCAGAGAGCTCCTTCCTCGTCCAGCCAGTCTCTTGTGGTGCCATGTTTCGTTAATCTTGACTTCTCTGAGTGCCTGAGTCTTTGGCGACTGGAGGTGAGAAGAAGGGTGTGATGAGGGTCTTTAGCTCAGCCCTACTTCTCAAAATGAGTCAGATGCTTTAAATACTAACAGCTGAACCCCCGCGATTTCACGACCTGTGAAGGCACAGAGAAAAGCACAGATAACTTACAGAGGCAGATGATTGGAACCTACTCCCAGCTTGGGGCACTCCCCACCTTTACGCCTCGTCTACTCTCCTGGCTGACCTTTGCTGTCAGTTCCTGGGAGAGGCTGCTTTTTTTATTTTTAAGAAATTATTTAATTTAGTTTTATTCACTTTCATTATTTTATTTGATTTTTGACCAGATTGAGAGAGAGAGAGAGAGAGAGAGAGAAAGAGAGAGAAGGAAAGTGAGAAAGCAAGCTGCCAGGCCTGGTACTCGAACCACAGTCAGCCACGTGGGAGTTCAGCCACTTCAACCACCATAGCACTTGCCAGCCCAAAAGGCCCTCGTAAGCCATTGCAGATCTAAGTGACGCATGGATGATCAAAGCTGTATTGTTTGTATCTTCTATTATCTCACATTTTCCTTGATCCTCAGGGTCACTGGATCACCAAATGTTTGTACGACACTGGGCGTGTTAGTGAAACTTTGGGCCTCATTTCTTTATCTGTAATTGGGGACAGCGACTTGTGTACTGGCCAAGGCAGAAACCAACACCCTCCCCTATATCCGAGGGAAGCACATGCTTTTAATGCAGGAAGGAAACAGACCAGCCCTCAGACCACACCGCTGGGCCCTCTGGAGAGGAGAGGCTGAAGGAGACAAGAAGGAAAAAAGGAGTAAGAAAAGAAGGAATCTCAGTAAACCCCTTAGACTGTAACAGTGAGGCCAAAGCAAGGCTTTATGAGAACCACATTTGAGCCCTGGAATAAAAAATAAGAGCAACATACTTTAAAAATTATTTATGATTTTAAGCACATGAAAGGCGTATCGTGTACCCAGGGAGGGCGTAATAGGGAACAGCTGGTGAACATGTGTCTCGCCCTTTCTGAGGATGTTCCTGATTCTCTGGTGTCCAAGAATAATCGCGATAATGGTGCCACTACTGACTGTATTGTGAATAATAAAGGATGGGGGTGCCTTCCTTCGGTCTTGCTGAAGGCAAGAGGAGAGGGCTGAAAGGGGAGCTCCAGCCTGCATCCTTCTCTGCGTAGACCATGGAGCCCTGCCAAAGACCAAAGGGCGATAGATTTAAGGAAAGCACCCTTGCTGGGGGAGTCAGAAAACCTGGCTGTGAGGCTCAGTTTATCATTGTCACTGGCAAGCCCCTGTCCCTCTGAGCCTCTGCATGAGCATAAATAAAATGAAGGTGCTCATGCTACCTGGCAGGCACACCTGCAGGGTTCTCACGGCCCCTCTACGCCCTCATTCCATGACACCTGTGGCATGCTGGGACCACTGCAGAGCAGTTGTCACCCTTGTGCTTCTCCAGGACTTGGCACAGTCACCCGCCAGGCTCAGGGCCTGCCCTCCAGGAGGTGCCTAGAGTGTCTGTGCCAAGGGTGAGTGTTTATTCTCCATTGACTGTTTAGAGTCATAGAATGCTAGGTTTGGGCAATACCACGGAAGCCGTTTAGTTCAGCTCCCTGCTGTATGATTTATTGAGTGGATTTGGAGCAGTGTCCAGTCTAAGGCTAAGTGTCCACCTCTCTTGAGTCAACACTAGTACTCTACCCAGTGGCCCGTGAGTCACGGCCGGTGGGACTAGGGCTACTCCCAATCCCTTCCAATGGTTCTTTCTTCACTCCCTTCCATCCATGCTGTTGAATACTCACAGGAGGCCTTCCGCAGGCCTATGGGGTTGTCTGGCTCCTCTCTGCTCTCAGGTACTCTGTCCTGTGAAGTCTAATTGCTTGATCTTTCCAGACTTGGAGCTCTGTCTTCTCCACTCGTGAAGGTTGCCATGCCCCTCCCCTCCCCCCCAGGTTTCTCCCTCATCTCTCAAGGCAGGGAGCTGCAGCCAGCATGGGGCATGCCTTGTCTGTTCCTGTTTCTCAGGCATTATTGCCCCTTGCTGCCTGATGTTCAGTATCTTGAGAACTATTATGCCATGTATTTTGTGTGGGTATTTTGGTCATTTCAGGTAGGAGGGTGAATCTGGTCCTCTAACACTATTATGGTGGGAAATACAACTTTCCTAGTTCTCTCTTTAGAGATGAAGAAACAGAAGTGACTTGCTCTAAGTCAAGCAGCTAGTTAGTGTCAGCAAGGACCGGGATGGGGAGAGAGACAGTGACTTCCACCCTCCAGTCTCAGCCCAGTTCAGCCCACAGGCATGCATGTGCCTTCTAGAACGAACCGTCCCACGTGGGTCCAGCTCCACAGAGCAGTGTGTTTTCCTCTATGCCATCACTGCTAACCCCCTAGGAAGCGTTATCATGTTCATACTGGGTTCCAGGAACACGGAGGTTCACAGTCTGGTGGGGAGAGACAAGTAAGCCAAGAATTAGAGACAGACAAGTGAACCCAGAGAAGTAAGCCATGGTCAATTTTATGATGCAAGTGCTCATTCCCAGGGTCCTAAGGAAGCATGACAGGGAGTGAGTGGACAAGGAAGGCTTCCTGGGAAGGTGGATACTTGAGTCTTACCGTGAAGGAGAAGCAGGAATCGGCCAGTGGAAGAGAAGGGAGGAAGTGCAGGGACAGGTAAAACACATCCAACGGCACGGAGGTGGGAAGCACGTTGTTTGCCCTGCAGGCCCAGCAGCCATGGATGGCCCACAGGGGCGCCTACACCTGTTGTGTTGTGGATATGTGTCTGGCCCCAGAGTCTGGGAATGCTCTTTCCAACATAAATCCACTGTGCTGCTTCAGCCTGGGACGTCTGCACAGGGTCTTGTCCAGGGCTATGGTGTAGGTGTCACGACGAAGTTTCTGGTGGGTCTCTGGCCTTCCACATCCTTCTTATTTTTCCTAAAGGCAAAAGATGATGCTACTGTCAGTGATTTGGAGCACCTTCCCCATAAAAAAGCAAGCAAAGTTTATTCTGAACTCATTCTGGTCCTGCCTAGCAAGGGCGCCCACTCCTGCTAGCCCACTCCTCCCTGTGAGCCCTACCAGATCCATTGCCAGGAAGAGACTCAGGGCGCTTGGAAGTTCTCAGCTGACTTCTGCTAGAATGAGGCCCTGGAACAATTGCTGGATTATAAATCTGCTCCCCCCGAAGGCAGGTATCCTGGCCCTGTTAGTGCTGGGATCCTGGCTGCGTTTGCACTTGGCAGGGACAGGAAGGGAAGCATTCTGTCTAGTCAGAGACTTTAGCTCTTTCTTTAGCCCCAGCCTGGCCTGTTTACACCAGGGCCTGTTATCTCAGGGTGGTTCTGCCCCAGCCTGGGCCGCTTGCTGACTGCAGCTGTTCTAGTCAACGCTAGCTCTTCAGAGATTCTTCATTCGTCTAAGGATGTGGAACACAGTGCAAAGTATCATGTCCTCATAGAGATTATGGGCCTCCAGGCATCAGTCATTCAATCAAAGAAATGTGAAGTTACCACTGTGATAGCTGCTATAAAAGAGAGAGATTTGGGCTCAGGAAATACTGTGCAGGTAGGGCTTGACTTTGTCTAAAAGCCAGGAAAGGCTTTCCCTAGAAAGTGGCAATTGAGTGAGACCTCGAGTGTGAACAGAAGCTGGTGACAGGGAGAGAGGAAATGAAGGGCCTGAGAGCTCAGCATGCTGGAGGAACCAAGGAGGGCAGTTGGCTGGGAGCACTGAGCAAACCAGAGACCATGCAGGCTGCCTGGGCTGTGAGTGGTGGTCTCTGTCATGAGAGCAGTGGGTAACTATTGGAAGCTTTTTAGCGGGAAGGTAACATGGTCATATTTTTGCTTCTGAATCATCACTTGGATTCCAGAATAGAGATTGAGTTGGAGATGAGCTAGAGTAGATAAAATACAGGATGCCCAGTAAAATTTGAATTTCAGTTAAGCCAAGGATGCTTTTCTTCAGCCCACCTACATTCCAAATACTGAATGGAACATACCTGTAGTAAATAAAACTACCGTCTTACTGCTATAATCTCTTAGGATAGGCATGTTCCAAAAGTTGCATGGGATACATGTACTAAAAATGAGCTAATTGTTTATTTGAAATTCCAGTAAACTGGACATCCTGTATTTTTATTTGTCTAATCTGGCAACCCTAAGCAAGATTAGGGGTGGGGGTGCTGGTTATTCTAGTTAAAGTCGTTTTAGGCTAGGTCATCAGGAAGGGAACAGAGATGAGTGGGCAAAGAAGAATTACCCTTGGTCAGTCCATGTCTGCCATCCCAAGGTGTCTGGAGGATAGAGTTCGGCAGCTTCCCTCCTGCTCTGAACTTTGGATTTCCATGCCTATGGGTAAAGACACTTACTTAGCTAAGGCCCCGGGCGGGGCGTGTGCATGGTCAGACCTGTTCTGAAGAACCCATGGAAGGTATGCCATGACTGTGTGAAGAGGTCATCTTTCTCCCCATCTCTCCAGGCCCAGAGATGCCTGAGAGGTGAACTCTGGATTGTAGAGCATGAAGGAGGGGCGTGGCAGGATGGTCAAGAGCTTTATAACAGAAGCGATTTTGTAAGCTGGCACATTTTCCTGATAAAAACTCATGCAGCAGTCAAGAAAACGGGCTTTGACAGGGGGTTCCAAAGTCCCAGTAGTTAGCTGGTCTGTACTCTGTGTGATCTTGGCTGAGATACTTATCTCCTCTAGGCTTTGCAGCATACCTTTAGAATTAGCACTAATGTGCAGGACCAGCAGCTGGCATAATGGCTATGTCTCTGGACTCTCATGTAGTTGACCACTGTTCAAGTCCCGAACCCGGTGACTTAAACTCATGCCTGGTGTGTGTGCGTGTGTGCCCAAGATTCTGAGAAGAGTATGGAGGAGAAGGGATTGCGGTGTGGCCATCCCTCCTGGGGGGTGATTGCTCACTTTCTGTCTCTCTGTCTTTCTGGCAAGCGCACATGCCCTATAGGAAAAACTTCTCTTAAAAAATAATAATAATGTTGCAGTAAGTGTCCATCAATAGATGAATGGATAAAGAATATGGGGTGTATATTCTTTTTTTTTTTTTTGGAGAGATTTTCACTGTAGGGCGCTTGCACTCACCAGACAGACAGAGACATAGAGACAGAAAGCGAGAAATCACCCCCCAGGGGGGACAGTCATGCCGCAATCCCTTCTCCTCCATTCTCCTCTCGGGATCTTGGGCACGCACGCATACACGCCCGGCGTGAATCTTAAGCCACCGGGTCTGGGATGCGAACCGCGGTTGACTACATGGGAGTCCAACGACATAGCCATTACGCTAACTGCTGGTTCCCGGGGTGTATATTCTTGAAGGAATATTATTTGACCATCAAAAAGAATGAAGTCCTATAATTTGGGCAGCATGGATGAGCCTGGAGGGCATTAAGTGAAATAAGCACAGAAAGACAAACACTGCGTATTTATGCTCACAGGTGCAAACTGAAATGATTGATCTCATAGAAGAAGAGCGTAGAATAGTGGTTACCAGGGATTGGCTTGCATGGAGAAGAGGGAGGATAGGAAGAGTCTGGTTAATGGATACCAAATTACAGATAAATAATACGTTTTAGTGTTTTATGGCACAGAAGGGTGACTAGTTAATCACATATTGTACACGTCAAGATAGCAGGAGAGAGGACTTTGAATGTTTTCAACAAAATGTAACAATAAATGTTTGAGGTGATGTATTCACTAATCATACTAATTTGATCAACACACATTGTATTTGTGTGTCAAAAAATCAAATGGACCCCATAAATAAGTGCAATTATTATGTGTCAATTAAGAAAGTAGTTTAGCACTAAGGTATATCCATAGCGAGGCATGCAGGAGATGCTTAAACAATGGCGTGGGCTGTGGGAAATGACCCCTCGTCGCAGAAACAAGCTCATGCCTCTTTTTACAGCCTCTCTCCGTTCTCTTCTCATTCTCTGCTCTGGTTTGGTCGTTGTTCACAGCCTCTCTGACTTCCCTTCGCTCATGCAGCAGCGTCTCCTGGTTCTGGTCTCAGTTTGCTTTTCTGCCACAACTGTCCCTCTTTTCCATCAGAGCACCATGCTCCAAAGAAACCTGTTAACTCTCTTTAAACCAAGTTTGATCTTTCCTTCTTTTCGTTTGTCTGGAATGTCTCTGACTATATCTGTTCAAGTCTTATTCATCAACAGTATTTATAAGGTCATATCAGAAATAGGATCAAGACAAGAAAAAAGCGCGTGTGGAAAAGACAATAAATGCCCTTTGTGAGAGAATTTGCTGAAGGAATTAGCTCTCACGTCTGCGGTGTACTCTGCGTTCAGTAAGGTAGCTGTGCAGGAACCGGCCTAGAACAGTCTTATGACATACGTAAGGTGCCAAAGAGCAAATCGTGGAGCATGTGAAGTGTGATCAGAGCTTTTGGAAAAGGGATGGGTGCGTGGTAAGTTATACATGTGGTAAGAGTCAGGATAAAACATACTCCATACGTTAATAGAGCTTTGCTCTAAAGAAGAGGGTGGCTTGGGTGGGAGGGGAAAGAAAACTCATCACATTTACTTAATACACTTTTGTGATTTGGATCTGTTCAGTTACTGGAACTGTGTTCATTCTGTAATTGAATCTAAATCAAAATGCAGAGGAAGAATGATTAGAAGAAATAAACGATTTTGTACCAGTTGTTAAATTGAGGTACACTCTCCTTATTATTTTATTAAAGAACAAAATGGTAACAACAAATGGTTACTGTTAGAGTCTAACTGAAAAGCATCTCCCTAAATGGAACGTTTCTCTAATTCCTAAGCGGGTGTGCTCGCTCCTTTCCGTGGACTGTCCCAGTCCTTTGTGTATCCCATGTGATGTTCATCTTGGTCTCTTATAAGTATTGTATATGTGTCATATGACCTGTCTAGATTTCAGCAACTTGAGGACACCAGGAAAGAGAAGAAAACAAACTTTCAATCGGGAATATTTGGATGTTGGCTCTTGTTCTGGTTATCTATTGCAGCATGACAAATTAGCACAAACTTAGCTTAAAAAACAAGAATCATTTTATTATAGCTCATGTATTTTTTTGGTCAGGAACTTGAACAGAGGAGGGTTAGGTGATTATTGGTGTTGACTGGGGTCACTTGGTGGTATTTGGCTTGGGGTTGGGCTCAATGGAAAGGGCCAAGAAGGCTTTGCTCACATACCTGCTGTATGGCAGGATGTCTGGGAGCTGAGCTCAGAGGAGCACCAAACCCTCTCAGAGTATTCTCTAGACCTCCCCAGCTTCTTAAAGCATGGCTCAGGGCCTGAGGGACTATGGTAGAAGATGTCTTTCTTCCTTTTTCTTAGCCAGGAGCACATATGCTTCCAGAGACAGTCAGAGAGAGAGAGAGACAGAAAGAGAGGAAAGCACTCCTAGTGGGGCATGGTCACGCCAGAATCCCCTTTCCATCATTTCTCTGTCCTGTTGGGATTTGGGGCACAGATGTACATATGGCCTGTGCATTTTTCAAGCTGCTGAGGCTGGAATTTGAACAAAATGGGATCCAGCTCCTTTAACCATTAGGCCATGGGGCTGGTCCTGTTCATCATCTTTTTTTTTTTTTTAATGAATATATTTGTTCATCTTCTTAAAAAATGGAACTGATAGGGACCAGCAGATGGCGTAGTGGTTATATCACTGGACTCCCACGTAGTGGACTGTGGTTTGAGATCTGGGACTGGGCACATATGTGTGTGTGCCCAAAATCCTGAGAGGAGAATGGGGGATAAGGAATTGCAGCATGGTTGTCCCCCCTGGGGGGTGATTTCTTAGTTTCTGTCTCTGTCTTTCTCTGGCTCTCTGGTGAATGCACGTACCCTATAGCAAAAATCTCTTAAAAAAAAAAAAAAAGAAATGGCGTTGACATAGTCTTGCTGCTGGACTTGACTGGTCAAGCAGACGTAGAGTTCCTTCAGATTCAAGGGCAGGTGGGAATAGATGCTACCTTTTAAAAGCAGACTTTGTGCAAGATTTGTGGCCATCAGTAATCTATCACAGCTTTGCTATGAGAAACGCACCCTGTGTCTCAATTACTGCACTTAGAAATGATAATGACCGAAAGCTCTAATATGTGGAGAAGCTCTCTGTAATCCACAAAGCCATATGTGTTATAAAACTAACAATTACCTTGGTATGAACTCTACGCCTTGCTCAAGGTAGATATTCATTAGGTGTCTGGTGTTAGGTCTAACACTTTGAAAGCGAACTCACATAAACACAGATTATTTCCGAAGAGAAACATGCAGAGGAGGTGATGATCACACAGAAGCGTGAGTAGTGGAGTCGATACTGGGCAGACTGACATGAGTCAACCCAGCTCTGCCACCTGCTCACCAGCTCTGTGACCTTTGTCGATTCTTTCACCTATCTGAACCTTAATTTCTCAATCATAATACGGGAATAATATTACCTGACCAGTGGGGTTACTGTGAGTATTGTATCAAGTTCCTATTTTGATGACTGTCACATAGTAGGTCTGCAGTTTCTTTTTTTCTTTTCTTTTTTTTTTTTTTTTTGAGAGATTTTTGATATAGCGTGTGTGTGCTCACTGGAGAGACAGAGAAAGACAGAAAGCAAGAAATCCCTCCTCCCCCCCAGGGGAGTTGGCCGCAATTCCTTCTCTTCCATTCTACTCTTGGGGTTTTGGGCATGCACACACATGTGCCTGGTGTGAGTTTTAAGTCACCAGGTTTGGGACTTGAACAGTGATTGACTACATGGGAGTCCACGCCATCCACTGGTCCCTTTGCAGTTACTTTTAAGATGACGTAACCATGTCATAAAGAATGTTTAGACTACTTACTTGTTTTTCTGCACTGGTTACTTCCATGAGCGTAAATGATTGAAAGGTGACCTAGAGCTCACATCATGAAAGCAATGGGGGGAAGGGAAGACCCCTACCTCTTGTTTCTCCTCATCTCCTCTCTCCGGTGATCCCTTCCAGGGATCTGCCCCACTTTGGTTGTGAAGTCATTCTTCTCTGAGTGTTGGATGTGGCCTCCTTTTCAGACCTATGGCTTTTCCTTTCACAGATGTATGAGATCAAAGAAGGAGGCAGCATTGCCAAGAAGTTCAACGCGATTCTGCAGAAGCTCAGCTCACCCCTGCAGCCCAGAGTTCCAGAACACAGCAACAACAGGATGAAAAACCTTTCCTACCCATTTTCCAGGGAGAAAATGTATCTGTGAGTATTGAAGCTTTTGGGCTGGAGCTGTGGGACGGGACGGGAAGGACGATTGAACACCATGACATTCCATGCCTCAGACCTGGGACTCACAAAGTGAGAGAGGAGAGGAAGCAGTCTTTCTGCTTGCTTTGAACCCCCTTCCCCAAGAGAGACTATTAACCCAAATAACCCTTGGTATTTGCTCAATGGGAAACCTGTCATTTGGCCATTTTGCATGGTGAATGGAGAGTCAGGAGACACCCAACTATAATCTTTGGGGCTCTGTGAGACAGTGTCAGACACTTGTTCATCTTCTGTGGGGAAACTGTTCTGCTGAGCTCCTGGTCTAATAATAGGGCTTCAACGTGATGTGATAAACCAGGGAGAAGGTGGATGAAGCCTCTGGATTTTTGCATTCCCAGCTGCCTGTTCATGCACTCATCAACTCTGAGACTTCTCCCTCCCTGCCACTGCCACCCCCATCCTATGAGAGTGAATACAGACTTCACAGGAATGGCTACTGGGACATTTTTGGAAAGGAAGCTGTGGTTGGGAAGTGGGGGATTCAGCAGCCAAGAATTAATTCTGCTCTCAGGGCCAGTGAGGAATAGGTAGCTACCTGGAGTGATGAGAGAGCTGAGTGAGAGAGAGAAAGGAAGGGGCATGGACAGGCAAAGAGAATAGAAGGGCCTGCTCCTTTTAGGAGGTGGTAGTCATAGAGCTCTGTTTCCACTGTTCATCACAGGGGTCCTTTCCCCCATCTGTATGGGTAAGGGTTCTCTAGGGAGACAGAACCAGTTGGCTGTGTATAGATATATGAGAGGGGATTATATCGGAGAGAGTGGCTCATGGGATATGGTTTCTGGGAAGTCCCACATCAGGCCATTTGCAAACTGGAGACCCAGGATGGTGGTGGCATGGCTCAGTACACATATGAAGGTCTGAGAGGCAAGAGAGCTGATGATGTAACTCTCAGTTAGGAAAACTTGAGTACCCAGGCAGCCACCAGTGTGGATCCTGGAGTCTAAAGGCAGGCGAACCTTGAATTCTGATGTCCCACTCCCTGTCAAGGGAGACCCATCTATCTTCCATATTTGTTTTCTCCAGGCTCCTTGTCGAATGGATACCATCTACCTACATGGAGAGAACATCTTCCCCAGCTAGTCTGCTTAGATTCATACGCTAATCTCTTCTGGAAATAGCCCTAGGGACACTCCCAGAAAATGCTTTACCGGGTTTTTAGATATTCCTTAGTCTAGTCAGGTTGACAACCCAAACTATCACATCATCTTTGCCATGTTATAATACTAATTCTGCACACATGTGTATGTTATTCCTTTTACATATATTCCCTCACTGAATCCTCACACCCACCTCCTGAGGTGGAGGGCCAGATATGGCTATCCTTCTACGTAATAGGGAAGAAACTGAGGTCCAGGGTCTGCCTAAGGTCATGTGGGCATGAGTGGCTGCTGCTGCTCTTTTGCATCCTATGTTTCTTCGATGCTTCCCTTCCCTGGGCTTTCATTCATGCTAGTACTGGCATCTGAGCAGCTACCCCCACACAGTTCACCCATTCCCTTCAGCTGCCCCTTAAGCCTACTTCACAAACACCTGCTTTTTCAAGAATCTTCTCTTTTCTTCTTCCAAGCCAGAAGCAAACTCTCCATTGTCCAAGTTTCTATAGCAATGGTCTACATATTATCGTGTTCTTCTTGGCATCAGTTCCTTGGAGACACATGTATCCCAGTGGTGGCTCCTTGGGAGCTGGGAGCATGTTTCATTCACAGGCGTGTCCTCTTGCACAGTGCCCTAAACACAGTAAACACTCTATAAGGACTTTTTTTGAGTGAAAGTTCAATGTATGAAGTTGAGGACAGAGATAGGTCTTGTATAATGAGGAGATTGGCATTTAACTCATAAAATGATATTAAATGAAATGTTAATCCCAATACCCTGAAACTATACGAGAGGTCTTCAGAAATGTTTATTATGAAAAAAAAAAAACTGTGCATGGATCTGAAATACTTTTGAAAATAAACTCAGACTTTAATTCCATTTTTTCCACAAACTTCTTGAAGACTCCTCATTAAAAAAATTTTTTTTGGTACTTTTTAAAAAACTGTCTTTGTTCATTCACAAATACTTCATATATATTTTTTTCATTTGGGAAACCTAATCACAGTATAATGTTTTTCTGTCATGGTATAATCTTTTCCTATTTACGAAGAAGTTTCATAATTATAATTTTCAGTGGCTGCCTGATAATCTAGCATATTGATTTTGGAATTGTGGTCTATCGCCACAATCTTTATTATAAGTAAGTTTGTAATGAACATTTTGATCAGTATAACTTTTTTCTTTCATAAAATTTATTCCCCTATGACAAATTTTTATGATGGGATTTTAGAATTTCTGGGCCAAAAAGCATCCACCCTGTGTGTGCTACCTCACATACCTTGTTGCGTTGCTTCCCAGGCTATGCCCCGGGTTTGGGGTGGTGGTGGTCTCAGCACAAAGGTGATGAAGTGCATTTACCATCTGCTCTCTTGGTGTCTCCAGGTACAATATCCAAGAGAAGGACACCTTCTTTGATAACGCCACCCGCAGCCGCATTGTAAGTAAATGGATGTGCTGGATTGGGAAAGGGGGTTGGGGAAAGGCTGAGCACCCAGTAGGCAGGGTGTTTCTCTTACCTACCCTGCTACCTCTTTACCACTATTTGTCTGGAGTTGCCTAGCAGCTGAGAGAAACATCCAAGAGCTTCCCCATCCCAGTAGCAGAAGAAATAGACAACAACAGCTCTCATTCACGGTGTGCAAGGGACATCTTCTCCTTTTGGGTTCTTCATTGAAGGCTTTCTTCAAATTGCAGAACAAAACCAAGCCAGGGAGTAACAGAGGTAGTGGGGGGTTTAAACTAGTTAGGTGTCCCCTTGATTCACAGCTAGGAGACTGAGGCTCTGAGAAGCAATGCAATAGGAAACATTCATGTAGATTGTTAGTGTCAGAACAAAGATTTCAACCAGTCCTTCTGATCACCAGGTCACTTTATTTCTTTATGCATTTTCTTTTCTTGTAACCCCCTGACAAGGAGTCATGTGAATTTCTATCACAGGGAATGCTAGAATTAACCAATGTGTCTAAGAATAAAATTATCAGCCTATTCAACAGAAAGGCAACATTTATGGCCATAACTGTCCTACAGTCTTTTTGCCTTTTATATCAAGTTTTTGTGGAATGATTGATTGATTGATTCTAATAAAAATCTTCATATAACTTATGTCCCTGTGGCCCTCACCTGAGCAGTAGAGTATCTTCATTCAATTGATTGGTGTCCTCTCTGTCACCCAAGGGGTCATTCAGCCTTGGCAGAGGAGAGAAAGAGGGGACCCCAAAGTGCTAGAAACTTACTCATGCCCTCATGGGAAACACAAATGTGTTTCCACTCATCCCTAGGGAAGAACTTAAGTTTCCATAGGAGGAAGAGTAAGGGTAAGAGTTTGAAGAAGGAACTCCCAGCCAACAGGGTGATGAGGAAGGAAGGAAGGAAGGATAAGAAGGGACAGTGAGTTGAGGAAGATTTCCCAGGCATACTGAAAACCTGGTCTCAACTCTTGCTTGGAGGATGGACAAGAAAATATCTCAAGTCCTTAAGCTTAGTGATTGAGGAAGGTTTAACATGGCTATATGATTTTTTCTTTCTTCCTATGGAAAAAGGTGTAAACTTCCCATTTTCTTGTTGAGGCCATTGCAAGGCAATTAAATCTCACAGTGGCTTGGGTTCTACTACTGTAGGGGAGTTATAGGGTGTTGTGTAGATTAACCGATAATTACAAAGTGCTTGTAAAATAGTACAATGCCATATAAACGCTGTTCTTAATTATTATTGCTGTTGAATTACCATACTATATTATAAGCAGAATTAAACACTCTAGGGCCCCATTCTGCTGGAAGTTATTTATTTACCACCCCGTGAGGTCTGCGCCAGAATATAGGAGTGTGAATAATGATGGAGACACATATCTTCTATCATTTATCTCTCCTTCTGGAAACTTCTTCCTTCCCCTCTGACCTCTTCCTCAGTCCGTCCCATACTGTGAGAAGGGGAGGGAACCAGCAGTTAGCGTAATGGCTATGTTGCTGGACTCCCACGTAGTCGACCGCGGTTCATGTCCTGGACCCGGTGGCTTAAAACTCACGCCAGGCGCGTGTGTGTGCGTGCCCAAGATCCCGAGAGGAGAATGGAGGAGAAGGGATTGCGGCGTGACCGTCCCCCCTGGGGGGTGATTTCTCGCTTTCTGTCTCTATGTCTCTCTCTGTCTGTCTGGCGAGCGCACACGCCCTATAACGAAAAGCTCTCCAAAAAAAAAAAAAAAAAAAAGAAGGGGAAAAGAGTCTTACATTTTGTCCTGGGGTCTACTTTGCCCTGGATTTTTGTCTGAGACTCTCCCCCACATCTGCAGTGTCTTCCCTGTGCCCCTTCTGTGTTGGTATCTACGCAGCCCAGCTGTCTGTCCTGGAGAAGACCTCCTTGCTGGGCATCTCTTTCAATCCTGGCACAGGCTGGAGATCCACTAAAAGACCAGGCTTACATAGACCACCCACGATTCTTCTGCAGGGAGCACCCTTTCCTCGATGGAGAGACAGAGTGCCCTGCAAGCCCTCGCACACGCCCTATAACGAAAAGCTCCCCAAAAAAAAAAAAAAAAAAAAGAAGGGGAAAAGAGTCTTACATTTTGTCCTGGGGTCTACTTTGCCCTGGATTTTTGTCTGAGACTCTCCCCCACATCTGCAGTGTCTTCCCTGTGCCCCTTCTGTGTTGGTATCTACGCAGCCCAGCTGTCTGTCCTGGAGAAGACCTCCTTGCTGGGCATCTCTTTCAATCCTGGCACAGGCTGGAGATCCACTAAAAGACCAGGCTTACATAGACCACCCACGATTCTTCTGCAGGGAGCACCCTTTCCTCGATGGAGAGACAGAGTGCCCTGCAAGCCCTAGAGTCCAGAGGTTTCTGTAGGCCTCTGCAGGCATGTGGGTCCATAGACCTGCAGTGGGTAGAGAGTGGCAACTGCTGTGTGTCTGGCACTGTGCTCTGAGCATGGGTCTTGGAGGAAGTGCATGGCATGCTTTCATTAGAGAGGCAAGGAAACAGGGAAATGGTAATACCAATGACCAACATATGGTAGCCCTTTTATAGTCTATGAAGCACTTTCACATATATGGTCACTTTCATATATGTTGGTCTGACCAAGCAGAGCTCTGTGAGGAAGGAGGTAGACCCTGGCAAGTTTGCTCAACTCTGTCTTCACCTGACTCCTCACCCTCTGCTTTCCCTAGGGCCTCTCTGCCCTCCAAGCCATTAGTGTTCTGGCTGGTGCAGCCGGCATCTCCCCCTGCTCTCTGCCCAAGATCTGGCCAGAAAGAACCCCGCCCTGTTGCAGGTCCCCCCACGTGGGAGGCAGACACTCTGTTCCTGCCAGGGTGAGGCACTTCCTCACCCAGCCCTCATGAGGGCTGTGTGGTCTGGGCTTGCCTCCCGTGTTTTCCTTACCTCCTGGAACTGCAGTCAATTTATAGCTTCTTATTTAATTATTTTTTCCTGGGGGTGTTTGGGGGGGGAGGCAAAGGGGAGGTGCTGTGTGTGAAGGAATGGAATTCTTTGTTTCCTCCAAGCACTCAAATTGAATGGGTTTGACGTGCGGCCCATGAGCTTAGCACATGCTAGGATTCTCCCTCACTCCAGACGCCTGGGTCCACCTCGCCCGTCTGCAGGCGGTGGTGACAGGACTCACAGTGGGCCAGATGCTCATGGCTCATGTCATCCTCTTTCAGGTGCACGAGATCCTGAAGCGCACAGCCTGTTCGCGAGCCAACAACACAATGGGTAAGGACCCTTCCCCACTGCGCCAAGTGCTGATGGGGCACCAAGGGGCTGAGCCGTCTTTTCAACAGCTCCCTTGGTGGGCAGTGAAGAACAAAATACGTGGCCCACATGGAGGGAGGCTGCTTTAACTTAACCGGGAAGCACTGCCTAGGCCTCCAGGAGCAGTGGGCACACACCTCCTGGTGGGCTCGGGGTGTGTTGCTTCCCCTAGACCTTTATCCCAGGTCTCTGGTCTTTCCTAGTGCTGCCCACACCTTTCACTTCATCCTGATAATTCAGTTGCCCATTTCTTTCCACAATCTCCAGTAGTTTTGACCATCACCTAAAATGTGGTGGGAAGAAAAGCATCTTAGAAGATCTTCAGTCCCATCTTCTCAGTTCAGGGAATCCAGCACCTTTAACCACCATGCCACCTGCCAGCCCCTGCATCTCCTCATTTTAGGAGAAACTAATGCCCCAGAGAGGGTGAATGACTTGTCTCAGCCCACACAGTGAACCATGGTAGTCTGAGTGTGTCTCTTCAAAGTTCAGCATTCTTGTTACCATATCTGGCCGAATTTGTTGCCTTGTGGTTTGTTATTGGATATGAGGGTAGCTGTCTCTGGAGCAGGAACCTCAGTGTTTGGGAGCTCTCAGTATAAGGCAGGCCTTGTGGATGTTGAGGGATGGGGTAGAAGACAAACATGAAGACAAAGGTAGCAATGTGGGTCATGACCATGATCCCTGAGGTTGCTTGTAGGAAAATGTGCCAGAACTCACACACAGACATTTTTTCATGGGAACCACTCTGGCTGGACACACTCTGGTTTCTGAGGTGCCATCTCAAAATGGCTTTTGAAATTTCTGGGAGATTCACCTTCAGAATATATTCTGGATGACAGATGGCCAATAATGATGACAGCAGTAATAATAGCTAATGTCCAAGAGCTTGTTGTGGGCTCAGAAGCTGCTCAGCAGTAAGAGCCCAGTCTTAGAGAGGAAATCAGAACAGACTTCATGGAGTGGCAGTGTTTTCAGAATAGTTTAATCCAGGAGAACTCAATCCCCAGGCCACTGGGCTGTGTGAAGCAGAGGCTGGTGAGTGAGTGAACGAGGCTTCATCTGTGTTTGCAGCTGCTCCCCATCACTGGCATTGCCACCTGGGCTCCACCTCTTGTTGGATCAGCAGAGATAATTGGATTCTCATGGGAGTACAAACCATATTGTGATTGTTTCATTATATATTGCAATGAGGTAGTGGTGGACATGGGGTGCATGTGGATGTGGTGCACCCAGGTCATCCAGGACCAGTCCCCACTCCACTCCCATCTGCTGACATATTGCCTTCCATGAAGCCAGTCCTGGTACAAGGAAGGCTGGGACCACTGGCTTAACCTCCATGAGGCAGTGTTGTATGCTATATAATGTAGTTGGCCACATGGGAGTCCAATGTCTTAACCATGATGCCACCTTCTGGACCCCACCAGTGGCTTCTTACTTCCCATATTTTATGGACTTTTTCTCTATCTTCATCAACTTCTTACATCCTTCCAAACTTTCTTTACTGAACTTGTTATGGTAGCTGGTGGCACAGACTATGAAAGAATTTACAGACTCAGAGAGTAAGTGGAGAGAAATGTTTATTCACTTTCTAAGAGAGGAAAGTGGCCAGATGTAGAGCGATGCGTTGGCCTTGAAGGGTAGGAGCTATAAGCTTTTATTGGACTTTAAAGGGTGAGGGGGTTGCGGTCAGGTAATAAAGGCAACCCCAAGACAGGGCATCTGTTGGTCCTTGGATTGTTTTGTTGTTATCTCGGATGCCATTATCTGGCTGCAGTGGTCTGCTATGTGTTCTGTTTGTCCATAGCTACAAGTCCTTAGCTACAATGGCTGCTGCCAGCCTTTGACCAATGTAACAGTCTTGATGTTTGAAGGCAAGAACAGAAAAACAAGGTCAGCCATCTGCAGTGAGGTCAAGAAGGAGTCAGCTGACTTGGAGAGTAAAGGAGAAGGGAGGGGCAAAGAAATGCCTGAGAAAAGAAAGACTGCCTGTGGCACCCGGGAGGCCCTGCATATGCCCTTTCTGAATTTCTGAGAGTTGATATCCAGGAAGGTGCTTCCTATCTAGTAAACTGCTGTTGTTCTGTTTCTACTTTATGGACCACACTTTATATGATTCCCCTTCCTTTTCTCACATTTTAGAGGCTGTCTTATTCAAGTCCTTTGGTCTCTCTCTCTCTTGTACTCTCAATACAAATGACTTGCAACTGTCTAACTATTTTTAATCCTCATTTTCTTATAAGTTCCAGCCAGTATTTCCAACTACTAGGTGGATATCTCCCCTTAGATGTTTATCAAAACCGTGGAAGTCACTGTGTCAGCCCAGTCTGGTGGTGCAGCCAGCAACAGACTACACTGCAGTGCTGGAAGCCACAGTCCGCTCTGTTTGAATCCCCAGACTGGACGACCTAGAACCCAAAATACTGACGAGGACTGGGTGAGGGAGGATCCGTGAAGAGGCCCTGAGAAGGGTGCCTTCTCTCTCTTGCATGTGTGTGCGCACAATTTCTAGTATGAATACAAAATAAAAAAAATCAATATATCCATTTTTATCTCATCCCTTTCACTTCTCTTCCTGTTATTATGACCCCATCCTCGTTTTGCCCATGCCATCCCCTTCGCCTGGCTGTCCTGCCTGCATCCTTGTTCAGTCTTGGCCATGCCCATTCCCAGATCAAACATCAAGCCCTGTTCATAGATTCTTCTTCAGTGCCCTCTCCTTGGAATTTCCATCAAACTCTGTCTTCTCTTGCTTGTTACCTACATGGCTTAGACTCCCAAGGCGGTTAGTCCTCGAGACATGTGTGAATCATCTTTTATGCCCCAATGCACCTAGCTGTCTGCTGTGTATGTTCTACTGAGTTGATTTGATTTAGTGAGTTAATTAAAAAATGCCTAGACTGCTAATCCCATAGCAATTGCTGGAAAGTTTCTGACTACATGTGTTCATGGACAAATGACTTAACTTCTCTACCACTCAGTATCCTTTTATGTAAAGTGGGGATAGTAATGTAAAGGGGCCTTCAAAATATTCATGGGAAATGCCTTTTAAGAAAAACAAAAAACAAAAAACAAAATCTATGCTTGGTTTGACCAAATGAACTCATAATTTAATTCCATATGAAGTTTTTAAAGCCCCATGTATTTCTCTTGTAGAGTTTTTGTGAAGATTAAATAGGTAGCTATTTGTTTGTTTCATAAACTGGCAAGTTTTTAAACCTAAGGTTTATTTTGGGGGATAATCTCTAGATTGTTGGAAGGTCCCTAGAGGGCCTCTGCTTTAATGATGAAGGGATTGTTCCCTCTTTGAGAATCTTGAGTTTGTGTGTGTGACATTTAGAAGTCAAATAGCATTAGGATTTTGCTATTGTAGAGTAGTGTGCAAAAATTTATCTTTCCATTTTGACCTTCAGAAACACTTAATGAGCACCTGCTATGTGTCAAATGATATTACAGAAACCAAGAGATGCCAAGATGAATTTGGCCTAATTTTTACCCTTGAAGGGCTCTTGGTTTCTCCATGCAGACAGGCATGTAAACAGATGATGATAAGATAATGTGGAAGGTACTGTAATAGAGACTCATAGAGTGCAATGAAAACACAGAGGAGGAAGCAGTTAGCTCCCATGTAAGTCTCTAAGTATCAACACGAACGACGTAATATTAGTTTCATAGCTCCCCAGGAAAGTAGGAATGATCATCTCAAATCATTTGACTTGCCCAGCATCATTTATCGAGTCAGAAGAGTCAGAACTGGGTCTAGAACTTGGGGACCTTTGCTCCAGCCCTGATTCTACTGCTGCTGGGCTGCTAAAAACCAGGGGAGGAGTCGGATTGAGTATTTAGAGTCTATCCATCCATAGTAGCCATCGATGGCTTACTAGATTTGAGGCAAGGGACAAGTGACTGAACTTCTCTGCTACTCAGCACTGGGGAACTCCAAAGGCCTGTTTTCAAGTCGTTTGAAAGTCAGGTATCCTTTCAGCACTTCGGCTAACTCAGCAATCTCACCTAGAAGATCAGAAAGAGGACGAATGTGGCAGCTCTGTAAGGTCCCAGGGTAATAAGGAGCATTGAGGTATAGGGAGAATCTAGGTTATTTTACCTTTCTCTCTGGTTTTATAAGGGGTAGAAGGAAGCACAAATGGTTAGCATTGGCTTAGACTCTTCCCGAGGATTATCGCCTTGTAGAGAAGAAGGAAAACGGGAACAGGACTGAACTCAGAGCTGTAGGTTCATTGATCCTCCACCCTTGGAGTTACCTTTCATATTGTCATTATTTGCATGACCAAATTACAAAGTTGTATGCCCTTTCCCATTTTACCCAGTTCAAAAGTTACACAAGAAAAAAGATAATAAATATATCTAGTATTATAACTCTTTTCTTAGTAGACAATCCATTTTCAATGAATGCCTGCTTTGCAAAGCATTCACCTATGGAGGAGTTGCAGGTATTGATTTATTTATATTCCTGCCTTGTTCCACAACATTGCTGAGGTGTCTTACCAAAAAGCAAACAAACAAAAACCCAAACAATAAACCATCATCATATGAAAAATAAATTAAAGGATAAGAACCAGGAAAAACACAAATTAAAATAGAATGTCAAAACCAGGAGGAAAAAAATAGAATACAAATATTCAAACCATAAAGGCTATCTAGTTTCCACAGTTGAGTTGCAAGTATCTTTGAACCAAAGGGAAAGGAGAGTTTGGTTAGTAGTATAGCTCTTGCTGTCTGCAGCAACATCTTTTTGTACATAAATCTTTAAAAAATTTGATTACACAGGGACCACGTATGGTGGCATTGTGGTTAAGGTGCTGGACATGGCTGACCACAGTTTGAGTCCCAGACCTGATGGTTTGCTTTCTCACTTTCCCTCTCCCTCTCTCTCTCTGTCTCTGATGTGTGCAAGTGCTCTATAGCAAATTAATAATAATAATAATAGTAGTAGTAGTAAATTAAAAATAATTCTTTTTTTTTCAGAGTGAGAGGTTTTTGCTACAGGGTGAGTGTGTTCGCTGGAGAGACAGAGAGAGACAGAGAGAAAGAAAGTGAGAAATCACCCCCCAGGGTAGATAGCCACATTGCAATCCCTTCTCTTCCAGTCTACTCTTAGCATTTTGGGCATGCATGCACATGCGCCTGACGTGAGTTTTAAGCTGCCAGGTCTGGGACTCGAACTGTGGTCGACTACATGGCTGTCCAGTAACACAACCATTACATTATCTGTTTTGTCCCAAAACAAATCTCAAAAAAAAAAATTCTTTAAAAAAGGAACTGATTACACAATTCCCCGCTTTCTTATGTAAAATATATCTACATCTTTACACGAACGTATATGCAAACTTTTCTGAATGATTCAGAACCAGGTGGAAAGTTACCTGTTGAGGATGATATGTACGGTAATATTTTTTATTTACTTGACCTACAATGGATATACGCTTTGCATGCAGTAAAGACAAACAATGGTGACATGTAAATAAAAATGATATATAATATAAAGAGAAGGAAAAAAAGATTTTTGTTCCCTAAGGAACTATCAAAGCATTAGGATTTTGCCCTCCACTGTTTTGATTTCTTGAATCCTTGACTCTGACGATCACCCACCCTGAGTTTTGCTTTCTCACTTTTACTTTGCAATTTGAAAGACAGAAAAACAAACTTATTAGAATGTTGGGCAAAAAGAGAGTGAAAATGCGTCAAAGGGAGTTCTGAGGGGTTCTGCTGTGGATAAGGCACATAACATCAGGGGGCGAGATCTACTTTAATTATTCGTAGCTATTTTTTCTTTCTTCTGGGTTTTCTGATGTGAGAACTGAGATAGCCAGATGAGAGATCTCTCTGTAATAAGGGGCAGTGTCACTGTAGCCACAGTGATGACCACTTTCAGGTGCATACTTTGGCAAAGCACTTTCGCCCTATCTCATTCGATCCTTTTAACTACCATACAACATGGTTTCAAGATGTTAAGTAATTTCATAGTAGAGAGATTAGCTGGCACACCCACAGAGCGTCAGAGCCCGATTTTGAACCCGAGTGTCTTGGCTCTTCTTCAGTGCTCTTTAAATCAATCAATACATGGTTGCAGATATTAGGAAAGGCTTTCCAGAGGAGGCAGGAACTGAGATCTTTCCAAGGTAGTATCTTCTCGTTTATTCAGCAAAGATTCACTGAGCACCTATGATGTGTCATTCATAGTCTAGAAATGGGGGAAAGAAGTAGTCAATCAGACACACCTTCCTGCCCTTATGGGGTTTACATTCTTATGATGAAAAAAAAATTAACCAACAGATTCGTAAAATGGGTCGAGTATGTATCTACATACATTGCCATGTAGGGATAAGTGCTAGGAGGAAAATATAAGTGGGAATGGGGTTGTATTTAAAATAGGGTAGTCAGAGGTCTTCTGATGAGAGAATATTCAAGGAGGAGAGGTAAGCCATGTGGCAGTCTGGGAAGAGAAATACATAGCAAGGAGCTGGCAGGTGGCATGGTGGTTAAGGACGCTGGACTCTCACATGGCCAACTGCGGTTTGAGTCCGGACCTGGTGGCTTGCTTTCTCACTTTCCATCTCTCTCTGTGTTTCTATCTTGTCAAATAAAATAAATAAACAAAGTTAGAGAAAATAATTCTTAAAAAAATATGTGCAAAGAAAGCAGACGATACGGAAGACACAATGGCAGCAATTCCAGAGAGTCAGGAAGGGTCCCAACAGGAACAAGGAACACAGTCAAATTAGGGTAATTCAAGGTGGGACCATTCACAGAGGTATAGGCAAACAGCTGGAAATGCCAGGGATGGTGGAGTATCCTGCAGTTGACAGTAGTGAAGCTCTCCCCAGCCCTAGAGCTATGAGGAGAGGGTTGTCTGCACATGGAAGGACAGAGCTGAGTAGAGGAGGTGACCTTGCACAGGTGGCTCTGTAGGCCGAAGGCCGGGGGCCTCAATCCTCTCCTCTATCCCCCTGGGCTCTGAGTGAAGCAGAGAGCCTGACATGGCCAACTGCGGTTTGAGTCCGGACCTGGTGGCTTGCTTTCTCACTTTCCATCTCTCTCTGTGTTTCTATCTTGTCAAATAAAATAAATAAACAAAGTTAGAGAAAATAATTCTTAAAAAAATATGTGCAAAGAAAGCAGACGATACGGAAGACACAATGGCAGCAATTCCAGAGAGTCAGGAAGGGTCCCAACAGGAACAAGGAACACAGTCAAATTAGGGTAATTCAAGGTGGGACCATTCACAGAGGTATAGGCAAACAGCTGGAAATGCCAGGGATGGTGGAGTATCCTGCAGTTGACAGTAGTGAAGCTCTCCCCAGCCCTAGAGCTATGAGGAGAGGGTTGTCTGCACATGGAAGGACAGAGCTGAGTAGAGGAGGTGACCTTGCACAGGTGGCTCTGTAGGCCGAAGGCCGGGGGCCTCAATCCTCTCCTCTATCCCCCTGGGCTCTGAGTGAAGCAGAGAGCCTGAGAACATGGGAGCCCAGTCATGCCAGATGGAGAAGGTAAAATGTCTAGAAGGGGAAATGGAAGACAGGCACACACCTGGCAAAGGTAGAGTTGGGTGCAGATTACAACTCTGGGATGAGCAAGCTGTAAAACTTTTATCAAGTCCTGTCCCCTTCCTGGGTTTGTGTTTCCCCCATAAAACATGTGGGGGGCTCTTGGTGTTCTTGAAGCTCCTTTCTTGCTCTAAAATTTCCTAGATTTTATGATTCAAAAGTCACATGGTCTCTGAGGCAATGAGGACCAGAAGGGAACTGGCATTCTTGGAAGTTCCTGGGCAGCAAGTGCCAGGGCCGTGGCCAGGACTGGGGGCGACATGGTGTCCTTAGCCCTCAGAGAGGATGGCAGTAGACAATCACAGTGAGAGGGACAATGAGATCAAGGGGGACTCAAGCAGTCAGTGAGGATGGAAGAAGAGCTCGTGCCCCCTGTCAGTCCTTTGCACATGGCTACAGGTAGTGTCACACGGGTGTAGCTGCACTTAGTTGCACCTGTTAAAACCCAGCACCTGTCCAAATCCCATGCCTGGTTTGCTGAATCAACATTTGTAGGGGCAAGGTCCCAAGATCTATATTTTTAACAAGATACCCTGTTGATGTTTAGGAACTCTAAAGATTTTAGCTAAAGGCAAAGATAAAAAAGGCAGCGTGGGCTCTTGCAGGCTCCTAGACCTATTTACACGTGAAATGTGAAGAGTACTGAAAAGTGCTCTGCCTTCTGGGCATTGACTCTTGATTTTCTGAGATACCCAAAGATAACTAAGTCCATCTGTGCTTAATTTTTGTTGTTATTTTTCTAACATTTGTTCTATGAACATTCAGCATTCAGTCCCTTTTGAAAGTTTGTCTTATTTATTTCTTCTACAGGAGAAAGAATAAAGAGTGATAGAGACCGGCACCCCACAGGGTCCCCACGCCATGGTCTCCCCCCACCTCAGTTAGCCCGAATCGCAAGCATGCATGCATATACCCATGTGTTCAGTGAGGACTTGGGATGTGGGCTTCCCATGGGAATCCAGCTTCACAGAGTGTTGCATTACTGCGGTACCCCAACTGGCCCCTGAATTCTGTTCCTTTCCATGCCCTAGCCAGCAGCAAGGTCTTTTGGACCTGTTGTTCATTTTTTTTCCTTCTCCATCTCCTTCTTACTCCCCCTTTCTCCTCTGCTCCTTTTCCTTTCCCTCCTCTCTTCTTCCCTTCCTGTCTTTGTCTCTTTCTCTCTCTCTCTTTCAGAGTTAATATTAGTATAAAAAAAAAAAAAGCAAAAAATGCTGACCTCAAAAAAGCATGGGTGGAATGACATTGATGATCATTTAACTTTTCTTTTTCTTGTTTGTTTGCTGTAGGGTGTCTGCACTTGCCAAAGAAAGACAGGGGTGGGGGAGCGGTGGAGGGAGAGTTAGAAATCATTCCTGGAGGGATGGCCATGCTACAATCCCTTCTCCTCCATTCTCCTCTCTGGATTTAGAATATGCATGCACATGTGCCCCGTGTGATTTTCAAGCTGCCAGGTCCAGGACTCATGCTGCCAAGGTTGCCATGTGTGATTCAGCTCCCGTAATCTTCATGCGACCTGCTTGCCCATGATGATTTAACCTTGAACGTTTTAGGTTTCGTCCATAACCTTCAGGAGGGACAACTCACCCTTTCTCCCTTATTTAGCCTAGAAGTAAGGGACTAACAGACATGCAATATCCAGAGGCTGAAAATATTTGTGAGCTTGGGTCCTGCATGGTGGGTACATGAGTGGTCACAAACGTGGTCCAGCCTGTGAAGCCTCCTTAATCAGTGTCACGCTTCCCAAGGTCACTTGTCAGCTCTGAAAGTTGACGGTGTCTCTGAGGGACCTTGCAGCACATTTTACCAGGGACAGAAGCCTAAACCTCCTTGACCATATCAGAGGACAGAGACTCTTCTTGTTCCTTCACATGGAAGTTATTGGTGCCTTTTTATGGACAGAAAAATTGCAGTTTAATGGAGTTACATTTTCATGGATATCTTGGTGTCAGAGCATTTAAACAAATGTATGCTTTGGGCATCTCCCCTCCCTACTCAGGAGACGATGTCTTAATTATTTTGACCGAAGCCAGACCATGTTGTGTGTTGTAAACATCTGGTTTATCATTCATCCAGCTGAACTGGTTTATATTTTGTCAGAAGAAAAGGCTTGGGATTAAAGGCATTTAAGTAATTAAGCACACGTCAAGACAATTTGGTGATGGGTAAATATAGTCTCTGTTAAATGCACCGTCTGGGGGCTCTGGTTTAGATTTATGTCCGGCTGGAGTGCAGGGATAAAAGCAGAATGCCGGGTGGACTGGGCCCTGTTCTGGGGGGAATCAAAGCCAAATGGGCTTCCAGGAGTGCAGCACCACTCCTCTAAGTACCTGTCCCGGAGGATAAAAGTTTCCTTTGAGTTTGGCCTGGAGGGAACAGAGCTGTAGTCCCTGTCACCCAGCCGCACTTGCAGATTTAATGAGACTCTCTTTGGGAGGCAGTCCATAAACTCCTGTGCTTTGGTTGTTTCTTTGTGTCCAGGAAACCAGAGATGTCTCTGCAGCTAAGTGCTAGGCCTCAGCCATGGTCTGGTGAGTGTGTTTTCAGGCCTGAGCCCACCTGGTCATGTTTCGTGGCAAAGCTCCCCCACTCCCCTGCCCCGTGGTTGCAGAGGGGCAGTGTTTCCAGGCCTGGCTGTACCAGGTTGTGTGGAGCTGTGGTCCATGCTGGCCACTGAGGAAGCAGGAGCTTTCTCCTTTGGGAGTTGTGATTCTAAGCAACAGGTATGAAATACCTGGTGATTTGTTAAAGAGATGGACACAGAGACTTCGGGGGATCAATGAGAAGTCCTCAGGGACTTTGCTTTGTTTGATCTGAGACACTGCTTCTCTTTAGGGACATAGGGAAGAGAAAATGTCCTTGATGCCTTCTCCTCCTCCCTGGCCCTGTTCCAGGAGGAATAGGACAAGTAGTCAATCTTCCTTCTCTTCCTCTCTGTCTAGAGTAGAGAGGAAAGAATATGGATGTGGTCCTGAAGAAGAAAGCTTTGCCGTTACGGCCAGATGGATGGTGCACGATGGAATCAATTAACCCATTTTTGCTGAAAAAGGAAAAAAAAAATCAGAATTCCAATTTTCAAAGCAGGGATTCTTTTTAAAAAAACGTTTGATTATTTTCTTCTTTTTTTTTTTTTCAAACTGGTTTCCATGCTTGTTTGGGGGGTAGAATTTTGGTTTCTGAAGTCTGCGGATGAATCAAGAGGCCAAAACAATCTCTATTCCTGGGCCACGTCTTGGATGAATAGCGACTTTTCATCTTGCTTCCCGCTCCCCCTTCCTCCTTTTTCTATGTTCTCTTCTCCCTTCCCTCAGCAGCCACTGATTGAGGTCACCCATACGACACCACCTGAAAAGTAGGAGACAGAGTGATGGGTGACACAGAAGCATTCAGTGCCAGCACGTAGGGGCTCTGATGATCTGGGAGACAACTCAGCTTTCGTAGCTCGAATCCTTGCTCCAAGGCAAAGGACCATTTTTCTTAGCCTTCTTGGCTTAGGAGGCAGACTGTGGTCTCAGCTAGGATGTCAAACGAAGGAGTAAGGAAGGTGGGTGCCCATGGTAAGCAAGAGATACTGAGGCAACTGTAGCCACAGGGCTAACAACTCTTCTGACTGTCATTGCTCTGTGTTCCCAGCAGTGGACTAGGAGCCATGAGAGGCACAGGCACGAGAAGGGCTCTCTGATTCAGATACCTTGCAGGCCTGTCGGGGGGACACAAACCCCAGAAGCGACATTCCAGAAGTGACGTTTCCTGCCTGCTCTGGGCTACACAGCATGCGGGGAGCTGTATTTGTGACATGGGGTAGAGCACATAGCTAGAGGGCCCAGAGGGTTTGAGATCTCTTTGAGAATCTGGCAGCAAGACTCAGGATTTCAGGTTGTCGGTCTAATGCTTCCCGACACTTGGTTACAGAGCTAAATAGACAAAACTGAGAATGAGCACAAGAGCTAAGTCGGAGAAGCACCTGTTTAGCTTTTCCACGCAGTGTTGGGACTGTCTTAAGGGTATGTACAGCTGCCGTGGAAGTCATGGAGCGTGAGTGCAGGGACTGGGTGGGGCAATTCCTGGGGTGCCGCTTAGCTGGGGCCCGACCGCCCTGTGATGCTTTATCCTCTATCCATGTCAACAGCATTTCTGTAGCTTTGAACTCCTCCCTCCCCCTCCTGACTTGGGACTCCTCCCTTTGGTTGTTGTAGGGTAGCTTCACATTGCTGTGGGAATGGCTCTTGAACTGATTAATGATGCTTAGAGTGAAACTGTAGTCTAGTCAGTAAGACAAATCTGCAGCGTATCCAACCTCCCAGAGACCCCTTCCCCATCTCTACTCCCTCTACCCACCCTCCATTCCTCCGACTCCCCAAAGGCATTTCTCATATTTTGTGGTCATGCCAAGAAGGAAACTTAAATTCAGAAAAGGACTGACCCTTTGGTGACTCAATGACTTTCAACTCACTGAAAGAGTGGCCCCTTCCACCAAGCACTCCTGTAGCCTCTCTTGGGCCTCCTCTCCCACACGGGACCTATGCCGTGGGCTTTGTGGAACTCCGCATCCTAGAACTGCAGTGAATGAGGGTGAGATGTGAAGAAGAGGAGGCTGATGGAGGGGAGAGGACTGCTTGAAGTCCTCTGTGATCTCTGATCATGTGGCGGGGCTTTGGATGGGAATGGGAGGTGGAAACCATGATTGTTAACACCTAAGTATTGTCTAGATTTGTTATCCAACCTCACCCTTTATCCAGAGCTGTGTAGACGCAGCTACTTCGCAGCCAGACGTGATACATCTCACCCTCCAAAATCAATGATCTCCTCATCTTACTACTGTCTACATCTCTCTGGAAAGAATGGTTCAGGGGATAAAGTGTGTGCGAGACACGGAGGATGACTGTATGCCAGAAACTCCTCCTCCTCCCTCTCCCCGATTAAATGTGGCTCCTTGGTACTATGAGTTGGTGAGATGTAATCCCTCCCATCTGGAAGCCAGAGACCCAAGACAGACTCTCCTGACTCAGACAGAATGTACAGACCACTTTATAGTCTTGGAATAAACCAAGACTGTGGCAAGTAAATAACAATGACTTTTTGCTGAGCAGAGGTTCTCTGTTGTGAGTTATGTTGGCATTAGAGACCCAGAGCCATTTGCTCATGTACATTTACCTAGTGGTGTCTGCTGTGTGCAGTGGTGGGAGGTAGTGTTGGGGTCGAGCAATGGATTCCTTGCTGTGAAGTTTTCAAAATTTGTGTTCTCAGGTCACCTTCACACTTTTAAAAATAATTGGGAGCTCCCAAAGCCCTTTTGGTTGGGTGGGCTATATCAGTCACTATCCATTGTGTTGGAAGTTAAGACTGAGAATGTTTTCAAGTGCACAAACTCAGGAGTACATTCCATCAGGCTTCTGGGGAACATTGTCATCACATGTCACAAAATGCCACCATCTGCTTGGCAGTGAGTAAAGGGAAATAAAGTGAAAAAAAGTGAATAAAGCGAAAAAGCAAGTAATATCTTAGTACTATTACAAAGATGATTTTGACTTCACAACCCCCCTGAAATAGGTCATGGGGACTTCTGGGGATCTCCAGACCACATTCTGAGGACTGCTGTCCTACAGTTCCTGGCCTCTTAGGGATGTGGGAGTGTGGGGAGGCAGACCGATTATATATGGCACATAGGCACTGCCTTGTGAAGGAGCAGAAGTAACAGAGATGAGTCCAGTTAAAGTGTGAAGGGACACTCTGACACATGCATAATTCGAGCACATTAAAATGATCTGTGCAACCCTTCCTGCGCTGTCACTCAACGCAGATTCTCAATGACAGTTGTGACCTTGGTGGTGTTGACAGGTCATTGGATTAGAGTGGTCTTCATCTTCAAGGACAGGAGGACTGTGACGTCTGAGGGACCTTATTTGATATTAATACATGACCCTGCATTTGGGCAGAGAAAAGAATATGCTTACTCTAACGAAACAAGTACTGAGACAGAAATCTCTAGACGGGAAGGAGAATGTGGAGGAGAATGCAGAAATTCTCCACTGGGGGGCAAGTGAGGGTTTAATAGTCATTAAAAAGTGGGTTCAGTTCAAAAACTTCTGTCCCAGCCTTGCCCCTTTGATCTTCCTCTTTCCTGCAGGTATTAACTCTCTGATAGCAAACAACATCTACGAAGCCGCCTATCCTCTTCACGACGTAAGTGCCGTTTTCATCGACTTGCTCTCTGTGGTGTTGGAAGAGAGGGGGACCACACGGCGTTGTGGTGGGCGAATAGCTACAAGGCAGATGGAATGGAGTCAGGACAATGAAATGCCTCGCTGGCTCCGACTCCTCACTGCTGACAAGAATCCCCAGGTTGCCTCTAGCTTTCACTGCAATGATTTCCCCAGATGGCAAAGTGAACGTTCGTCTGAGCTTTCCCTGCCGTCCCTGCTTTGTTTTGCTGGAAGTGTGAACATGCGGGTATGGCACGTAGGTTATTACAGGGAGGAGATACTGGTGCAGGTGGGTGGGTGGTGGTGGAGGGAGACTCCGAGGCCTGGGTAATAAATATCCTGGGCTGTCAGTCCCCTGCCTAGCTGAAAGTGAGATTTTATATGCGAGAGTTTTGTGCAGATGCGAAGCTCCTCATCCTTCATAGGCAGATACATATTAATGTGAGATTGTTACAGCCTTATATTACTTTAGATTTGTTTTCGCTATGGATGGGTATATAGGCTTGCCAGAGAGAGAGAGTGAGAGAGTGAGGGAGCACTCCCTAGGGTGGAATGGCCACACTGCAGTCCTGTCTTCTCTCAGGATTTTGGACCAACATGCACACTTGCCCAGCATGATTTTCAAGTCCCTCGGTCTGGGACTTGAACATGGAATTGACCATATGGGATCTAGTTACCTTAACCTCCATGCTACTTGCTGGCCCAAGATCTTTTTTTTTTTTTTTTCTCTTTTGAGAGGTTTTTGCTGAAAGGCATGTGTGCATGCCAGAAAGACAGAGAGACAGAGAGACAGAGGGACAGAATGCGAGAAATCACCCCTTAGGGGGAATGGCCATGCCGCAATCCCTTCTCCTCCATTCTCTTCTCGTGATCTTGGGCACGCACGCACATGTGTCTGGTGTGAGTTTAAGCCACCAGGTCTGGGACTTGAACTGCAGTTGACTACATGGGAGTCCAAGCGACATAGCCATTACGCCAACTGCTGGTCCTGAGATCGTTATTTTTTTATCTTGACATTTTTTAAAGGATGTCTTTCAAAATTTCTCATACAATTATTTAGTTAAATAAATTAAACAGGATAACTGTCATTAAAACCTTCCTTTACTGGAAGTACTGTTATAGACGTCCTGTTATACCTTGCAGTGGCATTCTTTGAGACAAGTCATGGAGAATTGACTCGCCCTTGAACTACATGGGTCCCCAGCTGCACCCTGCATCTGGCTGCCATGTCCCTAGCATCTGCAGTCGAGTCATGTGAGGCTGCTGAGGAAGGATGTCTGAGTGCCCCACAGCAGTTGCTCAGATAGGAACTTTCTCCTGGCTATCTTCTTTGGGAGGCACATGTGATGTTACTCCTGCCAGCTGTGGACAAGAAAGCATGTCACGGCATGGGCGACTGTCACATGTCGTGCTAACCTGCGCACAGGCTTGGGCTCTGTGCTTGCATTCACTGTGAGGAGGCACTGGTGGGTCTCTGGAGCATGAGTGTGTGTGTGGGGTATTTTCTGGTAAAGAGTTATCTGGCTGGTCTCTGGAGCATAATGAGTGTGTGTGGGGTATTTTCTGGTAAAGAGTTACCCCCATAAGCATTGCAAGTACTGATGACATGGAAAATGGAATATTGGTCTCTTACCATTGCCATGCTTTTGACCTTCCTCAAAGAGGAATGGAAGAAAGGGATGACATTAGAAAATGAAAGAGAAAATCCTTCTTCATTTGGCATCTGTTTTTGATAATTCCACTGGCTTTACTCGGC
>NW_006208857.1:1700974-1704879 GCF_000334495.1 Tupaia belangeri chinensis
CATTCCTTTTTCTCCTACAGGGTGAATATGATAGTCCAGGGGATGACATGAATGACAGAAAGGTAAGCCTGCCTTATGCTGCCCCGAGTGCTTTGAGCCACGAGACCATGGATGGATGTGGGACTGGCTAGAAGTGTCTAGATGTTCTACTGACCCATTTATCTGTTTTGAACCGTTCTGTCATAGTCTCCCTGCCATGCAGGTGTTTGGAAACGTGAGGCCACTTCTGGTCATTACAATGACTGTGCAGGTGGGGACAGAGTATCTGGGGATCCAGCTCTGCTAACCACCCTGAGATAGTGAGCAGCCCCTTACAAAGTCCTTATGCCACCCCCCCAGTGACAAGAGATTACCAACCAAGAAACAGTAACAGTCCAAATTCCTTGATTTATTGATTTAGAAATTGAGACACCGAAAGATTGAGCACCTTGTACAAGATTGCATTGTCGGGATAAACAGAGATGGGGGCTGGAACACTCCTGACTCTCTGTCCCCGCTAAAAATGTCTGAGGTCCATGCCATTATGGCTTTCTTTTCGATCATCATGACTTTGGGGTCATCATTCTCCTTGTCTTCTGGGCAGGCAAATGGAGTACAGCCACTCCCACTTTGCAGAAGGGAGATCTGAGGGAGGAGCGGGCTCAGTTGTGCTGTCTGTTCCCAGAAGCTGGGAATTAAAGGTTACAGTTGGGGAAGGGATCCCTTGAGCGCCCTCCTGACTGCAGCTCTCTCCCCAGCCCTCTGCCTAGACCTGTCTATTATGTTTGCTGATACTCGGGGACCATGGGTGTACCCTCTCCTCTGCCATGGTCTGGCACCCTAAGGACTGTCTTAGCCTCCTGGGGGGAGTCACATCCATGATCCCTATGTCATCCTTCTGCCCATCTTCTCCTCATCTTCAGCAACTCTAGAGAGCAGAGGAGGGTGGGCGAGGGTGGGAGGGGTGAGGAATTGGAGTGCAAGACGTTTTGCTCCCCCTGCCCCCCGCCCTGCAACTCTGTTGTCTGGAAAATCACTCATCCCCCAAGTTGCTTTTTGAGCAGCCTTCTTTTTATCCTGCCTATTAGTCCCTGTTATGAAGTGTTAAGTATTAAAAACATAAAAGGTCTTTTCCAGAAATACTGCTGTGATTGCTTACACATGTCTCTCTCTGCCTGCCCAGGGACTCTGCTGTAGTATTGCGATGTCTTAACCTCATCTGTTTTCTATCTGATGCTAATAGTCTCCGTGTTTAATTTCCTGAAAAGTCCTGCATCAGATTTAAAGGAAAAGGAGGAAGCATTTCTCGCCACATCTCACCTCTCTCACCCGACCATTTTCTGTCCTCCCACTCTCTGATTTCGCATTCCTCCCCTTTAAACGGCCAGTGCCATTCACTGCTGCCTAAGAAACCTCCTGCTGGGTGGTGGTGACCCCAGCCTGTCTAGGAACATTACAGAGACCAGGAATACACAGTAACTCAGGGGAGAAATCAGTCAGCCCTCTGCTATTTGCACGAATGGAGAGAAGTCAATTGTAGACAGTCCAAAATATTTGTCCTTGAAATGATATTATCTTTATTAACAAAACAATATCTTTTGACACACACACACAATTTCCTTCCAGAAAATGTCTTGCTTGCTTAGGCTGACGTGATGGTGTCAGGGCACACCCCAGCAGGCAGATAGCCGGGAGGTGAGGAGAGACCGTCCAGGATAGAGTGGCCTCTTGGTGGATAAGTCCACCAAGCTCATGTCAGAAGGATGCCCCATGGAGGTGAACGAGAGTCTTTGAAGGATAAGAGGACCATTGCTTTGGCTTCCCCATGGGGTTGCCAGCCCTGGTGTTTTCACTTGCCTCTGCCGGGGTGGTTAGGGAAGAGAGCTTTGCAGTGGTGGGAGATGAGAGACCAGTGAGAGTTGGAGCTTGCTTTGTCCTTCGGTGTTGGGAAGCTGATACTCATCAAGGAGAGGAGACTATTTCAATGCTCAAAAATGACTGGGAAGTCAGGACAAAAAGCTGAGCGTCCCACTCCCAGCCAGTGATCTCTAATCATGTTTACACAAGCTGCTTCTGCAGCAGGAGGAATGACCACTACAGCACTGGGCTTTTTTTCATAGTTTCAGTAGTATGTAGGTGGTGCCTACAACATCTCTCAAAGAAAAAGAGAAAACCCTCAAAATATGTGCCGCCTATTTGTTTGTTTTTATTGCATTGTAATGGTGAAATGTGCTTTGAGATGGCTGCAGAAAGGATTCTGATCAGGTGTGAGGGAGGGTGGCCTGCTCTTGGAGCTGGAGGATGTGGGGCGGGCTTGGGAGGGGTGGCCTCTCTGGGGCTTTCAGGGATGACTCCCAATGGTTCCCCAAGGTGCCTACCTTGCCAGCACTCCACGTTTTCCTTTACTCTTCCTTACAGCTCTTGGCTATTCCCATGCTCTCCCTGGGGCCCAGGCTCATTGCAGGCAGACTCCAGGCAAGCCCAGAGGCTCTAGAGAATGGCATGTTGGTCCCCTCCAGCTCTCAGTGTGCAGCCTGGTGACTCAGTCCCAGGTAGGCTGGAAGTCTCTCTCTCTCCTCCTGAAGGGTAATTAAGAGGAGGCTTCCTCTCTCTGGAGAACAGGGGTTTCCTGCCTTCCTAGAAGCCAGTGGAGCAGGAAGAGGGAGCAGCCTGTCTCTCCTGGCTTCTAACTTCTGTCTCAGTCTGCATTTGCCAAAGCTGCCTAGTACCCTGGAGGGTCACAGAGTGACTGTCACCATCTTCTGAGGCTGCCTGGTCCCTGCTCGCCCTCGGTGGCTTTTTCACCCATTTCCAGGGGAGAACCTAGGGCACGATGTTGCCATGTCAATTTTGTCAGCATTTTTCAAGCCCTTGGTCCTGAATCTTCCAGCCTTTGCAGGCAGCTGTCTTCTCTAGTGAACAGTTAGAAGGTGACCTCCTCAAAAGGCTGTGAAGAGATTCAGCCTGAATTTGAAAAGCCTGTCTTTCTGACAAGGGAGGGTCTCTGGCATTGCAAAGGGTTTTAACACTCCAGTTCCTTTATAGTCTCATGAAATACTTGAGTCAATGACCCACTGTCAAACATGACCCCCGGGGAGCTGAACTCACTCTGATTCACCGCGGTGTGGTCCCTATGGATTGTTGTTTCCTGCTGTAAAGGCTCAGGGTCAGACAGACAAGCCTGGAATGACATCTGGGCCTCTGCAATAAGGCACTGTCTGTGAAGAAGGAGCTACAGCCCTCCCTGTTCTATCTGCAGGCGAGGCCAGCAGGTGACGAGGGGCATGGCGTAGCTATGAGGAGAAAGTGGATTTGCTAGGAGCTGTACTGAAAGGTTCTAGACTCTGCAAGTTCAAAGGGACCCTTACAGCTTACCTTACTCTGGCTTTACCTCCCCACACCCACCCTCATGGGGCAGAGACTCCCAGAGCACACCTCTCTTCTTCACCCTGACTGCCAGTCTGTTCTGGAACCTGGAATCTGGAGTTTAGCATGATCTACTTAGTCTTCACTGTGTGCAGTTAAACATCTAGAGAGGTCAGGAGGGGTCTAAAGCACTCTCCATCTCCTTTTCTGCCTCCCCTGCAGGGATGGACAGGTGTGTGAGCTGGCTTGACCAATCTGTGTGGGTACCCAGGCATAACCGCTGCCTTAGCTTCTGGACATGGTGCTCTGGAGCCTTCCTTTCCTTTCCTTTCCTTTCCTTTCCTTTCCTTTCCTTTCCTTTCCTTTCCTTTCCTTTCCTTTCCTTTCCTTTCCTTTCCTTTCCTTTCCTTTCCTTTCCTTTCCTTTCCTTTCCTTTCCTTTCCTTTCCTTTCCTTTCCTTTCCTTTCCTTTCCTTTCCTTTCCTTTCCTTTCCTTTCCTTTCCTTTCCTTTCCTTTCCTTTCCTTTCCTTTCCTTCCCTTCCCTTCCCTTCCCTTCCCTT